>NC_143561.1:58436153-58590000 GCF_054136105.1 Typopeltis vanoorti
TAAAAGATCGGAATAATATTCCCCAGTTAGTTTTAACCTTTTCAAGATAAATAATAAACAAAATGCCTTTAGCGTCCCAAAACGCCGATGCCATGATCTTTACTGCTAATGGAACCGACTTTGTCTTCTTTGGCGCTGAACAACCGGCTTCTGTCCACTGTTTTGACTGCTCTTTGGATTCTGCTGTGTAATGGTGAATCCAAGTCTCATCCATAGTAATAAATCGATGTACAAAATCAGTTTTATTCTTGTTAAAACGTTCCAAGCATTGTTCAGAGATTTTCATGCGAGTGCATTTTTGATCTGCTGTGGACAAGCGCGGCACCCATCTTGTGCAAAGCTTTTTCATTTGCAATTCTTCCCGCAAAATATATCCCACACGTTCTTTTGAAATGCGTATAGTCTCAGCAATTTCACGCACTTTGACTCGCCCCAGTCTCCCAATACCATATCATGCACTTAATCAATGATTTCTGGTGTTGTTACAGTTTTTGGACGACCTTCATGTGGATCATCTTCAAGGCTGGTACGGCCACGTTTAAACTCAGTAGCCCACTTCTTAATTGTCGAAAACGAAGGAGTAGAGTGCCCATAAACTTTTATGAACTTTGAATGAATTTGTTTTGGCGTTAAACCTTTTTTTACAAAGAATTTTATAACCACACGATACTCAATTTTATCCATTTCAAGGGATACAGACAACACTTTGTCGGTGTGTGTGTGTGTGTGTGTGTGTGTGTGTGTGTGTGTGTGTATACAGTATATATAATCTTCTTCTTCTCCCGTAGTCCTAAATGGACCGATGGTCATTCATGGCTGGTAGGTGATAGTCTTGGTTAGTCTCCTTCAGTCATCTTGGTCTCTTGTTCTTGATGTCAGTTGAGAAAGGGAGGCATTTGTCCATTTTTTGATGTTATCCACTTTAATCGAGGTTGGCCCCTAATCCTTGGTCCCGGAACGATTCCTTCTAGTGCTTGCTTTGGAATGCCATTAGCCCTCTCCACATGGCCGAACCATTTCATCTGTCTTCTTCTGATGACTGTCAGAATATTTTCCCTTTTTTCCCCCGTCTATTGAATCAATCAGTTTTCGGACATTTTCATTAGTTTCGTGAACGGTATAGGGCAGGGGTTCTCAAACTTTTTAAATTTTGTACCACATAAATAAGAATCAAAAAATATATGTACCACCATAAAAGCATTTTCCGATTAAAAATCAATACATTCCAAATGGAGTGTTTATAATCAAAGAATAAAACATTTTAAATTTATATTATTTATTTATATTCGTAAATGAAACTTTTACATTATAATGAAATATAGTAAATGATGGGTAATAAATATATTTTTCTGAACATTTATTTAAATATTTTGTGTAAAAATTGTACCACCAAAAACAACGTAATGTACCATTAGTGGTACATGTACTACAGTTTGAGATACGATGGCAAAGGGGATTCTCAAAAGTCTTCTATAAGTTTTCATTTCAAAAGACAGGAGTCTCCTCTTATCTTCTTTCATCGACGTACTGGTTGACGATATATATATGGACTTTAGTCCATATATATATCGTCAACCAGTACGTCGTGCGTTGAAATCTCTCTCTCTTGTTTTTGTGGGCATATATATAGGAAGTAGAGCTTCGTATACAATGTTCGCAGCCTGTTATTTTCCAAACCACCCTTTCTTTTTCTTCTTTATCTTTCTTAGCGTCGCTTTTCTTGAGTATTTTCTTATCTAGTTGTTTTGGTCATCTTTTATCCTGCATTCTTTCTATATTACTCTTCTTTCTTATATTTTCGGAATCAGTCATTTATTTATCATATTTTCTAATTGGGTGAGCCTAATGTTATTATTACAGCATTATTTTTTTTTCAATGTTTATATCTTCACAGTTTTTTCATTCATTACCGTGGTTTCCTCGTTTCCCTAGTGCATTATGTCTGTCAAGGTCTCACAACTCCTTTATAGATTCTTATTGTTATTTCTTAATTTATGTTCTGTCTTATGATATTCAAATATTCTACTAATTTTTACTGCTAGTTTTATACTTTGTTCAGTGTAATGGAATATTTATTTAGTTATAAGAGCTCAGTCGGTATAGACGAAGCCCTTTGATCGGAAAGACTTGGGTTCGATTCTCGTCTCTGACATGATGAACCTTTATCTGGTCTCTTTCGACTAAAGGTGAGTTAGCCGGTCTGATACGGAGGTAAAGGATTTTTTCACCCTGAAAAATTGGGTTTTTTCATCCATTAGAACAGGCAACCCCCCCCCCCCCCCCATGAACACACACACACGGATCTACAAGTACATACTTAATCTCTCATTAGGAGGGCTCAACACTCCTATCCCCCAAAGAGACGGGGAAGAAAGGGGGGGGAACCCCAATACCAATATTATTGTTATATAGTTATTCCTAAATTTCTTTGTCGGTTTGGTTAGCCGAGTAGATAGCACATCCCAATCGTCAACCACTACGATGTTCGTTGAAATCTCTCCTGTGTTTTGTGGGCTTAGATGTTGATGAATGTCTGGTGTAATATATAACTGCTAATATTTTGATATTTTTCTCTTCTACTGTATTGTTACGTGTATTTAAACAATATTTATAAATAGTCTACAATATCATCATCATATCCAAACTATTCTTAATCTTTCATTTTTTAAAAAAATTCGTATTCCCCGTTTTTTTACCATTTTGTTTACTTTTTTTTTATTATTTCATTTATTACAAAACAAGGTAGAACTCATCTATTATCGATATTTTTTTTTCTAAACCCTTGTTGCTTATTACATAATTAAATAAAATCATTCGTTATGTCTCCAATTATTTTTGAGTAAAATTTAATGTCTCACTTTACAACACATACCATCTTGAAGGGGACAGTAGCTAAGTAGAAACTGTCAGGTTAAAAAAAAATGTCCAAAATGTATAAAATAAAGGCCAAAAACGTCGTTCTGAGATGATATTTTTAAGTAGTGCAATACTAAGGCAACTTCTGACAAACTTCTTAACATATCATAGTATTTTCAGTCTCAGAAATCTCTCTCTCTCTCTTTCTCTCTCTCTCTCTCTCTCTCTCTCTCTCTCCCTCTCTATCTATCTATCTATCTATCTATCTATTTCTGCAGTCACTGGCCATAGAACCCTTCTTAAAAAGAATACACGACACCATCATCTGCAAACGAACCAGAATAATAGAACCACATCAAAAAATTACCTTATCAGCATATGCCGATGACGTCACTGTAATAGTACGAAATGAAGAAGAAATGACAGTAACCGAGGAAGCACACAGACTATATGCACAAGCCTCAGGGGCCAAATTAAATTCTGCCAAAACCACAGGCTTGTGGTCAGGCAGATGGAAGTCTAGAAATGATTCTCCGATCGAATGTACCTGGTCAAGCGAAGGACAAAGATACTTAGGTGTGCACCTTGGCAACACCAAAATATAACACACTGAACTGGACGCAGCTGCACAATCGTTTTAAACAGGTGCTAGGTAAATGGAACAGCGTTCGTTCCATGTCTTCACTTAGAGGAAGAGTACTAATAGTTAACCAGATGGCTGCTAGTGTCTTATGGCATACCCTCAAAGTACTCACACCTCCTGAAGAATTTCTCCACCACATTCAAAAGGAAATCAAACGTTTCCTCTGGAACAAAACTAACTGGACAACACACCCTCAACTCTGCAAGCCACTCAGCAAGGGAGGTCAAGGCCTGATTTCCCTTGAAAACAAGATTCGATCCTTCAGGATAATCCTCCTCCTAAAGACACTTCAATGCAATCACACTTATGTAACCACCTTCGATTACATCACGAAAGCATCCACCAGAGGACTTACACTTTCCACAATCCTCCGAATGGCCAGTCCTGCACCATCTTCTCCTAAACTACCTACCTTTTACAAAGATGCTCTACAGCGATGGAAAAACACAGGACTCCATCACACACTCACAGGATCAACAGAGTCAGCTGTACTTACAGAACCACTATTTTCAAACAAAAACATCACAAGTCTCACAACTGGCCAGCCTTTTCTTTTCCCTACATGGAACTGGGCAGGAATAAGAGTCATAGGAGACCTCCTAACCCACACCCTAAAGTGGAAAGCATTCACAAGCCTACCAATGAATAACCCAAAAACTGAAAAACAATATCAACAGTTGCAAGCCTCCATTATAAAAGCCTATCCAGATATCGCTACACCTCAGGAAATCCGTATTCCTTCTAGAAACTGCTCGGGGCCAATATTTCATCTTGTACAATCTGAAGCCTCACTTCCAATTCATCCCTCCAACTACAAGAAAATATACCACTTCCTCATGTCAGTGTCCCCATCCTCACCATTCTTATATTCAGCCTTAACACTCTCATCTACAAGGCTGCATATACCACACAGTTTTCAGTGGGATCTGCCATATAAATCAAAATGTGCCAAACCAGATTCCGAAATACAGTGGAGATTATGGCATAACATCTTACCAACTCCTTGAAAGCTCTACAAATTTAAGCTAAGAGAAACGGATCTGTGTCCATTCTGTGACGTTTCAGGCACCCTGGAACACACATATCTGACCTGCCCTGCAAACAAAGTGATAATCACCTATGCCCTGAATACCGCCTCTAGCACCTGTAACTACACACACAGCCAAGAAGACTACTGGAATTTAGTCCACACAGAAGAAAACAGACACAGAACATGCAATTTCATCTTCATCTGCGCTAAGGCCGTCATCTACAGCTTTTACCTAAAACAGACAAGAAGTAACCAGCACCCATCGATCACTGAAGCTGCACAAACCCTCATGCACATCCTCCGTCGGAAACTAAAAAGCAGGCTTCTATTGGAACTTGAGCACTTCAAAGAAACAAGAACTGTCGCGAAATTCCTAGAGGAGTGGAATCCAACTGGTACCCTCTTCTGGATTGACGACGACAATGTGCTCCATCTGAATGATAACTCAGAATGAAACTGAACTGTTAATTTTGAATTTTCTTTTATATCTCTATTGTACACCCGAAAGGAAAATGTTTTTTTTTCTTTCTCTGTAAATATATACTTATAATATGTAAATAGTCATTGTTGCCTATCGTGTAATGTTTATTTTAACAAGTTAAATAAAAAAAAAAAAAAAAAAAATTTCTGCAGTCACAAATCTCTCTTGTCGCTGAAGTGTGCAGACGTGTCCAAGGTCGCTCTTGCCTAAAGTTGTGTTTTGTGCGGTCGAATACGTCAATCAACTTCAAGATTTATACCTACATAATCGTAAGCACCTAATCTATCGCGTTAAAAAATTAGTTTTCTAAATTTGTGAAGCTAGGAAAAGTTATATTAATTTTAAAATCTTCTTTGTTCGTGTGCTTATTGTTACAACGGTATGCCTTCGAGTACCGGGAATTTGTGATAGCTTGCGTTTCCCCTTATTCGCCCGAAGCAATGGTCAGTATAAACCACAGCATATCACCACCAGCAGCAGCCGGTCCACGCCCGAGCTCAGCAGGAATCGGTCAAAGGTCGCAGAATTCCGATCAAGGAAAAGACGCCAGCCACATCGCCAGAGAAGAAAAAGACATCAGTCTCAGCCCCCCGGACAACAACGGACAAAGGTCAGTACTCTCTGTCTCCTATGCTAACATTGTAGCTAATACTTCCGCGCGAATTAATACCACTGCCACAACGCGTACAAACGTTCACCCAGCCAACCGCTTTTCCCGAGATAACGGAATTGTAATTTTCGCAATCGAAAATACCCCACTGGAAAAGTATCTAGATGCAGTAGCTCAACATGTTCCCCCCAAAAATATAACACACATTTCAAGAGTCGCCGGAACCGTACAAATGTACTTTAACAACGCATCTTGGTCTGAGACATTAATTGAAAAGGGAATAGACATCGGAGCATGCCACGTGAATATCTCACCAATCGCAATTGCTCCCACAAAAGTAACAGTGTCAAATGTTCCACCGGAAATAAGCCATCAAATGCTTCGCGGATTACTATCAAAATACGGCGCAGTGACAGGTAAAATCCGAACGCTACGCGCCTCTACAACTAGGCCTGAATTCGCTCACATCAAGAGCTTTAGAAGACAGGCTCTAATGCACTTTGGCGACAATACAATCGGCTCCATACCCAAAATAATCAACACAGAAATAGACGGAGTACCCTACACCTTTTATATTACTGTTGCTGCTCAGTGCTTTTACTGCCACGAAGAAGGCCATGTAAGGAAGTTATGCCCGTATATACCCAGAAATGAGAAACCGGTTAACAACACTACTAACCCTAGCGAATCAGAGAATCAGAAGCAGCAAGCAGCCAACCCCAAAAAACAGAGCATCCCTAACAAACAACAAAGAGCTCAAGGAAACAGCTCTCAGTCCAGTACCGAGGAGACAAAATCAAGTGGTAGCACTAAAGAAACCCAACTTTCGAAAGAACCTCCACCAACATCGATTAAAAGCAATCCTAGAGAAAAGGAAACGGAACACAGACAACTAACTAACTCTGATAAAGATACAAATAACGAAGAGGAGCAAGAAACAAAAACGGAAAAAAAGCCAAAGACAAACCAGCGCAGCTGCAGCAGGGAAACTTTGCCTCCAAGCACTCTGGAACCCTCCCAGCAGCCTGTAGAGGGGAATGAAGAGATCGAGCTTCTTGAGTCCTCAGATGATGAAGAGGAAACTGGAAATGCAAGTCTTCCTCACACTGAAGGCCCACTCACAAGTGAGCAGCTTCAGAGCTTTCTTAAAAAAGTTCGAGGCTCTTCACAAAAACTGCTGACAGCCTATGACTACACCGCTGACATTAGTGGTCTTATCTCCCAGCTGGAAGAGTTAAGAACTATTCTGGCAGGAAAAAGAGGGAGAAAAACCACCAATCTCAGGAAAAGGATATACTACCTGATAAACGGGCTTGAATCCCAGCGGCAGCGTAACTATCCATAAAGGAAGTGAGGATTACCGCACCAAATAAAACTAAACCATAAAAATAATGAGCACCTCAATAAACCTTCTCTCACTAAACGCTAGAGGATGTGCCACACCACTGCGAAACAGGCTGGTCCTGCAGCATATCCTTGCCCACCGGCCAGAAATAGTTATGCTGCAGGAAACAAACTTCCATTGCAATAGCAAAGCTTCATATCAACACTGGAAGAACTGGCCTTATACCATGCACCACTGTCCTGCCATACAACTTCATGGATCGGGAGTCAGCATTGGAATTCACCAAAACAGCGCTCTAAAAGTAGAAATAATCGATACCTTTCCTGGGTGTGCAATATATGCACTCATTACAACTCAGACAGGAAAGAAAATATATATCATTAACATATACATCCCACAAAATGACCAGCTTGCAGTGCAGGTACTGGAGTTTGTGCAAAACCACCTCAGCAAGGTCAATGACCACATCATACTGGCAGGGGATTTCAACTGTACTCTGGATCCTGCAATGGACAGACAGCAATGCCAAGAACATCGACACTCACTAGTTCAGCTTCTCCAGGATGTAATAAATGACTTCGAGCTGACTGACACCTTCAGACACTTGCACCCACATGAGAAAATGTTCTCCTGGAGAGCCAAAGGTGGTCCTACCAGTGTCTTATACCAGGCACGGCTCGACAGATACTACACATCGATGCACACAATACCCTACATCAGGAGAGTCACATACCATCCATCTCATGCATCAGACCATGATTCCATCCTTCTTAACATTTGCTTTCCTGGACACACCAGATACAAAGGAGGAGCATACTGGATATTTAACAACAGCCTACTAAAGGATACAGAATATCTCAGAACCTCTAAAATCTATATCGAAACTCTCATAAGAGATATACCTACTTCACAATCAATTTCCGAGTGGTGGTCACCTTTTAAATCCAAAGTTAAGGTATTCACCCAAAAATATAGTCACCGAAGAAATTTGAACAAGCATTCAGCCCTTAAAAATTTGCAACAACAACAGCAATTGCATCATCCAGAATCTGAGGAATACCAGTCCCTAGAAGCCACCATACGCTCACACCTAGAGCACTCTGCAAGAGGAGCACTAATAAGAGCACGACGCAAACATATTAACTTCGCAGATGCCCCTACAAAGTATTTCTTTTCACTAGAAAAACGCCAACAAGAGTGCACCACTATATCTGCTATTAAAACAGATAATGGAAACATCATAGAAAATCATGACGAAATCCTCTTATATACCTTGCAGTACTACAAAAATTTGTACCAAGCCAACCCAACATCTATGGAGGCCACGAATAAAATTCTCTCCGATGTGAAAAGACTCTCACCAACAACAAGGAGTAACACAGAACTCCCTATCACGTTACACGATCTGAAAACTGCCTGCACCTCCTTACCTAAAGATAAATCTCCTGGCATAGACGGGCTCACCACTGAATTTTATCAGTCCTTCTGGGAACAGCTTGGACCTATCCTCTACAGAGTATTTGTCGAAGCGAATACCAATGGCTTTCTACTCAATATGACAACATCAGCTATCAAACTCATTCCAAAGAAAGGAGACGCGACGAAACTAGGAAACTGGAGACCCATCTCTATCCAAACACCGACTGCAAAATTATATCCAAAGCCATTGCCAACAAACTTAAACCCGCTCTGAGCGAAATAATAAATAGGCATCAGAGCTATTCCATCCCTGGAAGATCTATCCACGAAAACTTACATCTCATAAGGGATCTCATAAGCATAGCGAACAACAACAGTGAAACAATGGGTCTTGTAACACTAGACCAAGAAAAAGCTTTCGACCGCGTTGAACACCTTTACCTCTTCAACTGCTTGAAAGCATTTGGCTTTGGCTCAGGCATCATTCACTCTATTAAAATGTTGTATGCCAAGGCACAGTTTTGCATGAAAATAAACAACAGGCTTACCATAACTGCACCATACAGCAGAGGTATTAAACAAGGCTGTCCACTCTCCGGTCCTCTTTACACAATTGCCATCGAACCCTTTCTGTGTAGACTCAGCATGCTGCTCAAAGCATGCCGCCCTAAACTTCCCTACCAAACCATAACCCTGACAGCATATGCTGATGATGTTACAATCATAGCCCGCAAAGAAGAGGACTTTCATAACATACAAATGGCATACCAACAATATCAGGCAGCCTCAGGAGCCAAACTAAACACACATAAAACCATAGGACTGTGGTGTGGCAAATGGAAAAACCGAACCGATTCCCCAATGTCTGGTACCTGGTCCACAGAGGGAAACAAATACCTGGGGATTTACCTAGGAAACACACCCTCTTATGTGGATAAGAACTGGGAAACACTAAACAAGCGTTTCAAGCAAGTTCTAGGAAAGTGGGCAGCAATACGAGCCTCTGCCTCCACAAGAGGGAGAACAATAATCGTTAACCAAATAGCCACCAGTGTCCTTTGGCATACACTAAAGATCCTTACGCCACCAGTTCAATTCATCAAACAAATAAAGTCAACCATATATCGATTCATATGGAATAAAACAAACTGGCTTTCCTACTCCCAGCTATGTACTTCTCTCAAAGATGGAGGACAAAATTTGGTCTCCATTGACAACAGGATAACAACGTTCCGCGCTCGATTTCTCATAAATGCCCTACAACAGGAAATATCACACAAGTGCACCACTGAGTATATTTTCATTTCTGCCACTAGAGGTCTCTCTCTCTCCACCACCTTAAGAATGACAACAGCTCAAGTGCCTGTAAATTTAACAAACTTCTACAAAGACGCCCTTCGACGATGGAAGAAGCTAAACCTCCAGCACACAGTGAAGACAGCATCCCTACCTGAAATCCTCATGGAACCCATCTTTCACAACACGATGGTAAGAAGCCCGATCACTCAGAAAGAATTTTTCTTTCCTCCATGGAGCTGGCGAAACGTGAGGATCTTGGGTGACATTCTTTCTCCAAGCCTCACCTGGCGCTTTCCAAATTCGCTCGAAAACCTGGAATATGGGAATGAGTCTGAGCAGATAGACACCGTAAAGGCCGCTTTTCAAGTCGCTATGCCTGATAGCATAACAGAAGTGGGGCTTATTCCTCCAAACTCAGAAGTTTTGGCGCCTATCTTTCTGATAAAAACCAATAACTCATGGGAGAAACTTACACCCAGCAACACCAACAAGATCTACAGCACTCTAACACAACAGTCAAACCAAAGCACTTTGATGGAAAATCCTGCATCATCTGATCAAACACTATTTCAATGGGATCTACCATATCGCACAAGAGCCATCAAACCTGACGCAGATATTCAGTGGAGAATGTGGCATAATATATTACCTACTCCTACTATATTACGAAAATTTAACTCAAACGTCTCAGATAACTGCCTCTTCTGCTACCAATTAGGAACGGTCCGGCATGTCTACTTGGAATGCCCAGTCAACACTAAATTAATCAGTTTGACTCGGGAAACGGCAGCTCTTACCTGTGGTAATCTTCATACAGAAGAGGAATATTTCAATCTCGTCCATGTGGAGTCAAATAACCATTCATTCTGCAATTACCTTTTCATCACCGCAAAAGCGGTAATATACAACTTCTACCTCAGACATACAAGACCAGACAGCACAGCAACTTCACAGAGAGAGGCAACTGACCAACTCACGGCAGCCTTCCAACAAAAGGTGAGATGTCGGATCCTACACGAACATCACCACCATAGGCAAAACAACACCTTAGATCTTTTCCACCAAGAATGGAATCCACGGAATCAACTCCTGGCTGAGCAGGGCGACTGCATTATAATCCACTTTCCAGCATAGAAGTGACACCTTTACCCCCCCCCCCCCAAAAAAAAAGAAAGGGGGAAGAAATAAGGATTGTTGTGCTTAACAGTGCGAAAGTTAATCAGCTGGCACTCTCATGTCAATAGATAATATTGTGCAATAGTAACTTCTATTTTCTTCCACATTTATGTTCTTATGTTAAAACAAGATCTTATGTTATCATGTTAAAATAACTCTTAATGGCTTTAATTTATTTAAAAAAAAAAAAATGTAATTAGCCTTATAAGTGACTTCGATGTAACACACCTCAACAAGAGTATGAGCATGTAACCTCTCTGTCTGACTGCAGAGAAAACCAAAAACCGGTTAATCCTGTATATAAGATTGTTATGTTTACAATAAAAAAAAAAAAAAAAAAAAATATTTCTGCAGTCACTTTTAGTAATTTTCCAACGTCATTATGTATAAACTCTACTTATTAGGTTGCTAATATGTATTGTTAACTATACGTGTCAGCAAACGTACTAATTTTCTGAAATGTACAGTAAACCTCCAAAAATTAAAGTATTTATTTTTCAAATGTTAAAAATATATATTTTTATTTGTTTCATTTTGGAATTTCTTTGGAAAAAGTTATGATAATTGATAAATAGTTCCAACACCAATTTAAATTTTCTATAGGGATTAATGTTCTGAGAAAAGCAAAGGACTATAAGGACTATTTGCCATTTGGTATTTGAGATTTAAGAGGAGAATCGATGAGATGCGGTGGTTAATACCCTTAACACATTATCCCTACACTGTCCTCTACAGATAACGGGGAAGATGAAAATCATTCTTGCTTCGCCCCTTTAAGCCAGTCCTTATAAGGACTATTTGCGATTTACGATTTGTTATAGCAAGATAAATAAATATTACTACATTTATCTTTCACCAAACTGACTTGATTCAGGGAGTAAGCAGTTCTGCTGGTTGGCAGGTTTTTTCTGCTTGTCACTAAATAGAGCTACCAATGAGAGTTTAATAGTGATCTCTTTGGGTCACTTAGTGAGAGTAATCTTGTAGGTCACTCAGACTTTTCAGTGCGTGGTACCCCCCGCACTTTAAAAGTACTAAAGGTTTTATAATTTTAAACGGCATACAGTATTTGATAAAAGGATTATATTGGATATCGGATTAGTATAATATACGTATGTCTCGTTTTTAAAAGATTTTAATACATATCAATTGCTACGGAAATCAGAAGGCAGTTCCTATTTTCATTTTTAAATGGTTCGTGCCCATAAAATAATTAGTCAGTGGTTTTAATAAACACCGATAAAAATAATACGAAAGCGATTTTTTATGTTCAAAGTTTGGAAAAGTCTTTTTTAAAAATAAATAAGATATCAAGGGAACTTTTTAATATTGGTCAATCTCATATTGTTGAACTGAGTTATAACTCTCATCATGAGCGAGTGAAGGTGTCTGAGATTCTGTCTATTGAATTATACACCAGTACACTTAAGAATGGGGAAAGAGAATTAATTAGTTGCAATTTATTGATCCTATAACTCATCTTAATTGCACTTTTGCAATAGTTGGTCAGCGATGTGTTAATGATGATATTGGTACAATAAGCGTGTACAAAATCCTCATAAAGTTCCTTGTATGCCGTAGACCGCTAATAGAGGACCATCAACCACGAGTTTGATGCGACAGGGTTAGAAGCAGTCATTAGCTTTCCGCAGATGATTTTGTTTGCGAAGAAAATGCACTTTGCATACATAATTTCTCACGTGAAATGGCCATCTATCGCTGTATAGTAGTTTTTATCTCAGTCGATATACGTGAGCTATGAACTTAATAGTGTCTATAAATAGTGGACTTTGCCTCTGTCTTATATAAACAAGTTTGTATTACTATGAACTAACTAAATGCATTTCGGGAGTGGTAATGACTGTTGGCTTTAGTTTCTCATGAAGTATTGATTATTATATTTTACTTTGGCGTGGCATGATATATGAAATAGTTTTTGAGTATAGCCTGCTTCTGTCTATTGTGTAGATGATTTTTTTTTTTTGAAAAATTTAATATTGCTGATGCATAAAGTAGTGCACATTTATGAACAGAGAAAATTTAGATGATCTTACCATAGTTTTATTTTCAAAACCAAATATCATTTGTTTCACCTAACACACAACGACATTAACACCATTTGGACATTTTCAACTTATCTGTAATCTTTTAACTCAATGCTGGAGAAAAAAACCTAGAAAGCTTCCCCCACACTAAACGGTTTAATGGTAGAAATTCTTTAGTTTTATTGCATGTTTAAATGTAACACACTTGGATAGCGGTAGTAAGTAATTAAAGAAAACAAGCAGGTGGACAAAACATATGGAACAACGAAACAAATCTGATGTTGACACAGCTACAGTGAAATCCTTTTTAACTAGTTTTCTCTTCCTTTCAATTACGCGGATCATTAAACATCAGGCTATGAAAACTTGCCAGACTTCGGAGAGCGAAAGAAATAAAGTTATTTTAAAAGTTCTACGCGCGCGCGCGCACACACACACACACTGGCAGACATCCAATGTTTTTCGCTCGTAATGTTTAATAAGTAACCACTTGTAGAATGTTTTAAACGCCACATAAAAAAAATTGTCTTGTACCTTTGATGGAGATAGACCGAGTTAGCCGAAATTTGGGTAAGACACAGATCCTCAAAATGTTCCAAGAATAAATAAAATATCGCCCGAGTTTTAATTTTTATATTTTTTGATTTAAAAAAAAATGAAAACGAATCACATAACGATTTTCCATTCTTCGAAGTTCTTAAAAGAACTGGGAGATGGACTGAGTCCTTGACTCTTTATTCCGTCATCCGAATGAAGAAAATCTGTGTGGACGGGGTGTTATTGAGCTAAAAGCTCTAGTCATGGCTGGGTAACGGCAATATCCGGGCCTCAGTTAAAACTTCATTGGCTACAGCATTGCCATTCGTTACCCTGGAAGTCCTAAAAAGGACTCTCCATTCTTCAAACTTTTCTATCCGTTTATTATATATATTTTATATAGTTTTTTTACGATAAAACACACAAAAACTTACATGTATATAGCATGTAAATATTTTCATAAAATTATTTATGCATGTAAATTGATACATAAATTTTACCTGAACGTGATTTATATATAAATTTCAAACTCCTGCATTTCATACAAATTATAGAATATATGACATTATAGGTGAACAGCTTATAAACAAAGAAATGTCTTGAACATTTCTGATTGGCAATATAAAGCATTCCACACACAATTTCGATTACGTCATCACAGTGTATTTATACATTTTTTTCTCTTTATGTTCAGTTAAGTAGCGAGTTCCACATTTATTCACATTTATTTAATAAATAATTATAATATTCACATTTATTTAATAAATAATTATGTGCATGTTGGAATGACATTTGAATTATTTACCAAATAAGAAAGCAATGAGTATTTTATACAGACATCTACGTTATAATATATTTCATGTTTTGCATTAGTACCTAAGTATTTCGTATTTCTCGAAACATTTTTCGAAATATAAAACTACTTCCGGTTTTTTAATAATAGCATTCTATAAATTTATAGAAATAAAAAATAAAAATAAAAAAACTATTATAATTCATCAAGTTCATAATCAAATAATTGAGTTAGAATTTGAAAAGTTTTGAATTTTTTCTATAGTTTATCAATTATTTGCTATGAAATAATGATGGATTTATAATATCCTTCGTTTGTATAGAACTTTAAATCAAATTGAAGCTTTTAGACTTTTTTTTTTCAACAATTATAATCGAATTTGTCATGTACAAAAAATTGCTCAGTTTTTCACGATTTAAGAATTTATTCAGGATATTTTTGTAAATATTTATCATTTCGTAAGTTTTTTCTTTAAAAAATAGATTTAAATACTGGGTATAGAATAGAAATCGAAAACAAGAATCTCAAATCTGCACAGATTGAACAAAATAAAATTCACAGAGAACAGTAAACTGGAATAGTCCTGACAGACTTTGTCCACTGAAAGCTGTTGGAACACTGCAAAATGACTGCCAGGATCGCATTCTCGTTTACTAATTCTAATGGCCACAGGTGTGAACGACTTTAGACAAGATTATATCACTTCCCGTCAGTGGAAATCAACGCCATATGCCTTGGGATTCCTGTCGGCGGTCAAAGAACTCGTTATTTACTTCGCAACCAATACGGGGAGGAGGTGGATGGAATTACAACTTTGAGCCAAGAGCGTGCACGTGTCAAGATCGAAGGAAGCGACAAAACTGCCATCCCTGATAACACCAACACGCACAGCAGACTCGGCAGCAGATCATTTATGAAGTTTTCTGAAGCAACCGATATTAAAGGGCAACGGAGTGCATAAAGGAACAGATTTAGCGAAAGAAACAACCGCGTGCTAATGACATAAGAAAAGAGAATGTGGGGGATAAAGACCTTGAATGATGTATAAATGTTTAGCGATATTTTTACAGATGGAAAAATAGTTTTCTCTCTTGTCTGCCTTTTCTTTATTGCAAAGAGTCAGAAAGATACGACTTGAACTATTTTTTAACAGCTGGTAAAGAAAATCGAGAACAAGCAAAAAAAAGTTATATATATATATATATATTCTTCATTCGTTTACATAATAATAAACTCATTACGTAACTAGATTATGTTTAACTTTTATTAAAACATTTATCCTTATTTCTTTGCATGGAATAATACTTAAGCAATAAAACGCTGGTTTTGAGTTTAGACAAGTTTAAGCACTATTATGAAAGGATATTTTTTTTCTAATAAAATTTTCTTATAAATATAATTTTATAATAAATCTAAAAATATTCAGATACATCAAAGAACATTTCTATGAATTATTACTTGAAAAAATTAGATAATTTTTTTTCTATAACTCACACACCACAAGTCACATTGTATCAATTATATATAGCTGAAAGCGAATTTTATTGTTTATGAGGGTCTAAAGCCATAGCTCAGATTTACCCGCTAATTAATAGAAATAGCAAGCTCAGCAACAGAATCAAATTGCAACTTTACCAGATGACGATTCGTCCCATAATCACCTATGCCTCTCCAGCCTGGAGCCACACCTCTAACGCTAACATTATCAAGATTCAGCGTGTGCAGAACAAGTGCTTGAGAATGATTCTGAACGCCCCGTGGTATGTTAGAAACAGCCAGCTCCATAGAGACACAAATATTCCATATATTCTCTCTTATCTACAATCCTTAGCTTCCAAGTTTTTTCTAAAGACGTCCACACACCCCAATGATTTGATTCAACAAGCTGCAGCATATGAGCCAACGGACATATTCAAATATAGAAGACCAAAAACTATATTAGCCTCCTATAACGATGCATAATCTCCATGCCCATTCAGGGCGAGCAAACTGCTCGTAAATTTTACCCTCACTGTAACCACGACAGATAGCGGGGAATATGAAAAGCATCTTGCTTCACCCTTAAAGACATAAATGTCAATTGTCAATTGTCAATTGTTTATGAGGGAATCAGCCCTCACCTAGTAATCACTCGATTCCAAGGAAGTATCAATGAGCTAGCAAAACTGGTTCATCAACTGCAGAATTCAAGTAAACCCCCTCAAAAGCTCAGCCATGATGTTTTCAAGAAGAAAGATCTGCAACAAAGAAGACATCCTGCTCTCTGGTCAAAAGATTCCATGGCATTCAGAGACCACATATCTTGGGGTATTGATGGATAAGAAACTCCTTTTCAACAAACACATCAATCTCGTTTGCTCCAAATCTTCCAAAGTCATAGCTCAGCTCTACCCATTGATCAACCGCAAGAGCAAATTGAACCTACATAATAAATTGCTTCTTTACCGGATGGTAATACGTCCAGTCATTACCTACGCCTCACCAGCATGGAGTCACACTTCAAGATCAAACATTTCAAAATTACAGAGAATCCAAAACAAATGCCTTAGGATGATCCTGGATGCACCGTGGTTCATCAGAAATTCACCGAGAAACCGGCACTCCATACATCTCCTCTCTTCTTCGTGATCTTGCAGAAAAATTCTTCGTGAAGTCAAGTTCAGATTCAAACCCACTAATCGTGCAAGCTGTCAATTACAATGAGACTGATTACTACAAACACAAAAGACCGAAGGCTATTCTTCTCTCAGCTGATCATAGCTAACACTACTGCCCTCAGAGGGCGAGCTTAATTGCTCACAAATCTCCCATTCCCAAATAACTCTCATTACAGATAAAGGGGAATATGAAAAGCACTTGTGCTTCACCCATCCTGTCAGTAACGTCAATGGTGGTCAAATGTTTATGAGGGAAGAGCAGTGGTGAATTGAGGAATATTGCGGCTCGCATGATGGTTGTTGTTGCGAAGAATGTTTTTAATTTCAGTGTTGATTAGTGAGTTTTAGATATTGTGAAACTTCTTTGTTTGCGGAATACAAGGTGAGATCTTTGACTTTTGATACAATTTTCTGGCCCTAGCCCGTTCTCTTCGCCATTGTAAATGTAAATATTTCATACCTCATTGTACACAAGAATGGAGAATGCAAACGATATCAAGGACGCCATTCAACAGTTAAACAAAGATATGTCACTTGACATTCTCAAATTCATCCTTAAGAAATTTGACACGGACTATCCTGGTTGCATGAATCTCTTCACTCAAGTAAATGACACTGAAGACGATGATTTGGACATCGAAGAGGACATTACACCTGTTCCTCCTACAAAGTCTCCCCGACAGTTCGATTGTTCACATGAGGAACAATCTAATAAAAGACGCAGAACATCGGGAGGTGGGATGGAAGATGATGTAACAACTCAACAAAATCAGATCACCCAAGATAGAAAAGAAAAGGTCCGCCAGTTATCCTTCGAGATAAAGACAAATAAACCTCAGTCTCAAGATCTCTAGGAGAACAAAATATAAATTTTTCCTGGGCAAGAAATACTGAAGAGGGTGTAAAGATTCACCCTACCACTGTCACAGATTATCGCATGATGACGAAAATGCTGGACAACTCTAAATTGCCCTTCCACACCTTTGCGCTAGCAAGCGAGAAGTACTTAAAAGTAGTTCTAAGAGGAGTGGCTGAGGGCATCACAACTGATGAGATCACAGCTGACCTCATCAATCAAGGATTGATTCCAACCAAAGTCAGTAGAATGTTGAGGTCAGATAAAACACCAATGCCACTGGTGTTGGTCGAAATCTCCAACTTACAAAAAAGCATCTATGAAGTTATCGACATTTGTAAGCTTAAAATTGTAACCGAACCTCTAAGGAAGAAGGCACCGGCAGGGCAGTGCCACAGATGCCAGAGGTTCGGGCATGCCCAAAAACTGTGCAGAGCTGCATACATATGCCTAAAATGCGGTGAGGGTCACCAAACTAACTCCTGCACCAAATCCCGATCCACACCCGCCTGCTGTGCCAATTGTAGAGGACCACATCCCTCTAATTACAAGGGTTACCTTTTCCATCCAAAAAACCGTGGATCAACAAGAACTAACCACGCTCCTCCAAGCAATGACACAATACTCAACCAAGCAGTTCGCCCTCCAGATCATAATACCTCACATTCGACAACATAGGAAGGCACTCGCCCCTCATCCATGTCTAAATCATATGCGGAAGCGGTAAGAACCCAGACTTCTTCATCGCAAGAGCGAACAAGCTCTAATCTCACATCAGCTTTAACCTCTTCACTTGCAACAATGCTGCATGAATTCAGCAAAGCAAGCACCTCACCATCCTCCAGAAAAAGATTCTACCTAGAAACCCAATCCATATTAACAGCTCTCTATAATGTTTAAAAAAATTAAACCAAATTCTCTCATGATAACAGCATGGAATACCAATGGCTTAATAAATAAAATTTTCGAGCTGCAAGAATTTGCAAAAAGATACAATCCAGCCATAATCTTGATCAGTGAATCCCACCTCAGACCATCAGACAACCCAAAACTAAGAGGTTATATTTTATCAGGACAGACAGACTTAACTCTAGTGGAGGCGGCACAGCTATTTTTATTAAAAATTATTTAAGCCACAACTCGTTGACCAACCCCCAAACTCTAAACCTTGAGGTGACGGGTGTGGAGGTGCACACTAATAACGCAGGCAAACTCAAAATCTACGCAGCGTACAATCCTCCCAGCATTCCACTATTGACAACAGACTTAGACTCCATCCTCGGCTCCACGGATTCCATAATTATAGCAGGAGACCTAAACTCCAAACTTACGGCCTGGTTCAGTTCGTCAATCAACTCCAAAGGCCGTACTTATTCAACTACACGTTACTCAACTCATCAATAGTAGTTGGACCCACTGAGCCCACTCACTACAGCCCATCAGGAAGTTCTGATGTATTAGACATAGTTATCCTCAGAAACATCAAATATCAATATAGCTGGAGACAGTAGAAGAGCTTAACTCAGATCATAATCCCATCCTGCTCAGGTAAGGACTTCAAGATCAGCTCTCTCCCCATCATTCTTTCATACCATGGGACAAGCTTTCTAAAGTTCTCCCAGTCCACATCGGTCCACCCCCTGTCATTCGTAAAAAAGAAGAGATAGACCAAGCTGTAAGCAATTTAACTAGGCAAATCAACACAGCAATAGCATCAATCACTCAAACCACTGTCTTCCACGCTCCTAATTGGATCCCAGAAGAGATAATGGACCTGATTAGGGCCAAAAATAAAGCCAGAAAGCGATATCACAACACCAGAGCCTCGCAGGACAAAGCAACCTTAAACATCTTGAACAGACAGGTTCGAGAAGCCCTCCAGATCCACAGGAATTCCAAATGGGAATCCAAACTCAAGGAAATCAACCCAGACGATAACTCCGTGTGGAAGTTTGTAAAATCTCTTCGTACCAAAAGACAACCACTTCCCCCTTTAAAGACCAATCTTAGAATGGCACACTCAGATGAAGAAAAAGTAGAAGCCCTAATTGACAATCTGGAAAATCAATGCAGCCCATCTTATGCAAACTTCAATTTCAGTCTTATTTACAAAGTTCATCGTTAGAAATGCACTAAGTCAGCCTTTCAGAAACCCCCACATCTCCAACAGAAATACTAAATATTATTTCCCATCTGAAGAATAAAAAGACCCCCGGCCCTGACGGCATTACCAATAGAATAATAAAGCTACTCACACGGAAATCCATAATTCGTCTAGTTAATATTACCAATTCCATTTTAAGATTCCAGTACTTTCCCACAGATTGGAAAATCGCTGACATTATACCTCTGAAAAAGCCTGGTAATAACCCACAACTTCCCCAAAGATACAGGCTCATCAGTCTTCTTTCCTGTCTCGGCAAAGTAATAGAAAAGGTCATCCTATCAAGACTACAATCAGCAGTGGACCAACAGAAAATAATCCCAAATGAGCAATTTGGGTTTCGCAAAGCTCACAACACGGTGCAACAAATTCACCGACTAACAGAACATATCACTCATGGTTTTAACTGGCACCTACACACTGCTGCTGTATTTTTGGATGTTGCCAAGGCCTTTGATAAGGTCTGGCATCAAGGCCTTATCTTCAAACTAATTGAAAACAATATCCCAATTAAACTAGTGAAACTCATATATTCATATATTAATGAAAGATACATGCAAGTAAAACTCAACGGAATTGTGTCATCAAGGCGCAAAATCCTGGCAGGAGTACCTCAGGGTTCTCTTCTGGCCCCAATACTTTTCACAACTTACATGGCAGATATTCCTCTCAATTCAAGAACAACTACTACGGCCCTTTATGCCGACGACACCGATATTCTAGCTAGATCACTCAGCCCTCGCCTAGCAATCACAAGACTCCAAGGAAGTATCAATGAGCTAGCAAACTGGTTCACCAACTGGAGGATTCAAGTGAACCCCCCCCCCTCAAAAGCTCAGCCATGGTGTTTTCAAGAAGAAAGATCTGCAACAAAAGAAGACATCCCATGGCAATCAGAGACCAAATATCTTGGGTTATTAATGGATAAGAAACTCCCTTTTAACAAACACATCAATCTCATTTGCTCCAAATCTTCCAAAGTAATAGCACAGTTCTACCCATTGATCAACCGCAAGAGCAAATTGAACCTACATAATAAATTGCTTCTTTACAGGATGGTAATACATCCAGTCATTACCTACGCCTCACCAGCATGGAGTCACACTTCAAGATCAAACATTTCAAAATTACAGAGAATCCAAAACAAATACCTTAGGAAGATCCTGGATGCACCGTGATTCATCACAAATTCACAGATTCACCGAGAAACCGGCACTCCATACATCTCCTCCCTTCTTCGTAATCTTGCAGAAAAATTCTTCGTGAAGTCAAGTTCAGATTCAAACCCACTAATCGTACAAGCTGTCAATTACAATGAGACTGATTGCTACAAACACAAAAGACCGAAGGGTATTCTTCTCACAACCGATCATAGCTAACACAAGTGCCCTCAGAGAGCGAGCTTAACTGCTCATAAACCTCCCATTCCCAAACAACTCTCATCACAGATAAAAGGGAATATGAAAAGCACTAGTGCTTCACCCATCCTGTCAGTAATGTTAATGGTTAATGGTATGGCTTATGACCCACCTGAGACCCTCTAACAACCAAAAGTGAGAGGATACACATAATTTTCTTATAAATATAATTTTATAATAAATCTGAAAATATTCAGATACATGAAAGAACATTTCTATGAATTATTACTTGAAAAAATTAGATAATTTTTTTCTATAACTCACACACCACAAGTTATTATGTATCAGTTATGTATAGCTGAAAGCGAATTTGATGGTTTATGAGGCGAATAAAGAAGGTATTAGATTCATTCAATCCAATATCCTTGGAGGGTAATGGATGGCAATGCTGTAGCCAATGAAGTTCTAACTGAGGCTCGGCTATATTGCTGTTACCCTCCTGCCATGATCAGAGCTTTAATAGCTCAATAACACCTTATCCCTACACTGCCCTCTACAGATAACGGGGAAGATGAAAAGCATTCTTGCTTCGCCCCTTTAAGCCAGTCCTTATAAGGACTATAAGGTTTATGAGGCTTGAGATTTAGGTTCAGGGAGGCGGATTAATACCCTTGGAGGATAATGGACAGCAATGCTGTAGCCAATGACGTCATAACTGAGTCTTGGCTATTGCTGTTACCCTCCTGCCATGATCAGAGCTTTAATAGCTCAATAACACTTTATCCATAAACTGTCCTCTACAGATAACGGGGAGGATGAAAAGCATTCTTGCTTCGCCCCTTTAAGCCAGTCCTTATAAGGACTATGGCTTATGACCCACCTGAGACCCTCTAACAATCCAGGATACACAATGTACCGAACCGATAAACTCAGCACCAGAGGGGGAGGCACTACCATCTATATCAAACCGTACCTCCACCACAATGCCATATCCAACCCACAGACTACCAACCTGGAAATTATAGGAATACAAGTCCACACAAGCAACGCCGGAAACCGCAAGATATATGCTGCCTACAACTCACCAAGCAACCCTTTACTGACAGCAGACCTGGATGCTGTCCTTGGCACCACAGACCCCACCATCATAGTAGGAGACTTAAACGCCAAGCACACAGCCTGGTTCAGCACCACCACCAACAACAGAAGTGGACGCATACTACACAACTATTCAACACTTTCCAGGTTGGTTGTCTGTGGGTTGGATATGGCATTGTGGTAGAGGTACGGTTTGATATAGATGGCAGTGCCTCCCCCCTCTGGTACTGAGTTTCTAAGCTATCGTTAGAAACATCAGTTATCAATACCAACTGGAGACGATCAATGAACTATCATCTGACCACAACCCAATCCTGATCAAACTTGGCACGCAAGACCAACTGGCCCTCCAGCACACCTTCATATCATGGGATAGGCTAGCCAAATTCCTACCAGAATATATTGGCCCTGTACCCATCATCCACAAAAAAGAAGAAATAGATGAAGCAGTAAGCAATCTAACAAACCAAATCAAAAAAGCACTAGAAGCAGTCACCAGACCAGACGGCTCCTAGTAAACATCATGGACCTCATGAGAACAAAAAACAAAGCCAGGAATAGATACCACAACACAAGAGCCCCGCAGGACAAGAAAACATTGAACAACTTGAACAACCAAGTCAGAAAAGCACTTCAAAACCACAGGAATCAGGATTGGGACAACAAACTGTCACTCAACCCAACCCAGAAGATCATAATATGGAAATTTCTGAAGATCCTGCGCACCAAACACAACCCTCTACCCCCCCCATGCAAACTGCACATGGAACTGCGCACATTGATACCGAAAAAGCAGAAGCAATAGCAGACAACCTAGAAAAACAATGCAGCCCATCATATGACAACACAAACATCACCCACATATATAAAGTCCACCAGAAGGTCAAGCGTGCTGTAAGACAGACCACAGATAAACCTGACAGCATCACTCTCACTACTCCGTCGGAAATAACCAACATCATAAAGCATCTAAACAACAAAAAAGCTCCAGGGCCAGATGGAATTACTAACAGAATCATCAAACTACTTCCTCGACAGGCTATTGTGCACCTGGTTAATATAACCAATGCAATACTGAGGACACAACACTTCCCCACTACATGGAAAACAGCCGACATCATACCAATAAAAAAGCCAAGAAACAATCCAAAACTCCCGCAAAGCTACCGTCCGATAAGCCTGCTTTCCAACCCAGGAAAGATTGCTGAAAAAATCATCCTCTCAAGACTATAAGAAAAATCAGACCAATTAGGAACAATTCCAAACGAACAATTTGGCTTCCACCGTGTACACAGCACAGTGCAACAAATACACCGACTAGTGGAGCATATTACTCAAGGATACAACTGGAATCTTCACACAGCTGCAGTCTTTCTGGATATTGCCAAGGCCTTTGACAAGGTATGGCAGCAAGAATTACTTTACAAACTCATACAGGCAAACATTCCAACAAACCTTACCCGTCTAATAAAATCATTCCTCACTGACAGATCCGTGCAGATAAAAATAAATGGCACCATCTCAATTAGGCACCAAATCTGGGCAGGAGTACCACAGGGATCTCTGTTGGCTCCTTTACTTTTCACAATCTACGTGGCCGACATTCCACATAACCTGAGGACTACCATCACAGCCCTGTATGCAGATGATACAGCCATAATGACAAGATCTCTCCGCCCACACCTGGCGATCAGTCGTCTCCAGGACACCATCACAAAGCTAGAGAAATGGTTCTCGGACTGGAGGATACAAGTAAACCCCCGTTTAAAGCTCAGCCATTCACCAGACGCAAAGCCTTCATCCAAGATGACATTCAACTCCTCGGAAAAAAGATATCATGGCAGACAGAAACCAAATACCTTGGCGTACAGCTAGACAAAAAGCTGAATTTCAACAGCCACATCAAGCTCATAGGCACAAAGACATCCAGAACCATAGCCCAACTCTATCCCCTGATCAACCGCAACAGCAAATTGGATACATTCAAAAAGCCGCTACTATATCAGATGGTAATACGACCAGTAATCACATATGCATCCCCAGCATGGAGTCACACATCCAAAATCTAACATCCTGAAACTACAGAGGATACAAAACAAGTGTCTGCGGATGATACTGGACGCCCCGTGGTTCATCAGAAACACGCAGATCCACAGAGAAACCGGAACCCCCAGACATCCATTCTCTCCTTCATGACCATGCGGAAAAGTTCTTCATCAAGGCACATTCTCATCCTAACCCACTAATCAGACAAGCTTCCAGTTATAGTGAACATGACTATCACAAACATAAAAGACCCAAGGCAAGCCTGCTTTCAGCAGAACAGAGCTAACTCCATAGTTCAAAGTCCAAGCATAAGGCTCACTAACCTCCCCCCCCCCCCCATCAAGCTTCTCGACACAGACAAAGCGGAAAACAAAAAGCATTTTATGCTTCACCCATCAAGCCAGTAACGTTGTTGTTGTTGTATGGCTTATGAGGTATGGACGGAGAAATGAATTAATCGACCGTGAGATGCGGTGATTAATAACCTTGGAGGGTAATGGATGGCAATGCTGTAGCCAATGAAGTTCTAACTGAGGCTCGGCTATTGCTGTTGCCCTCTTGCCATGATCAGAGCTTTAATATTTCAATAACACCTTATCCCTACACTGTCCTCTACAGATAACGGGGAAGATGAAAAGCATTTTTGCTTCGCCCCTTTAAACCCGTCCTTATAAGGATTATGGCTTATGAGATGAATAGAACAAGGATAGGATTGGTCCAATTTTAGGACTTCCAGGGTAATGGATGGCAATGCTGTAACCAATGAAGTTTTAACTGATGCTCGGATAATGCCGTTACTCAGCCATGACTAGAGCTTTTAGCTCAATAACACCCCATCCACACAGATTTTCTTCATTCAGATGACGGGATAAAGAATCAAGGACTCAGTCCATCTCCCAGTCCTTTTTAGGACAATTAGATATGGCTCATAGGCTGGGGTCAGAGAGAACTGAGAGGGTAAGAAATGGCAATGCTGTAGCCAATGATGTCTTAACTGAGGCTCGGTTACTGCCGTTATTACTCTGCCATGACCAGAGCTTATAGCTCAATAACACTTTATCCATACATTTTGTTCTACAGATAACGGGGGATATGAAAAGCATGCTTAGTTCACCCATCTGGCCAAAAAATAAAAAAAAATATGGCTCATAACTCGACTATTGCACCGGTAGTTTTCCCAATTCTGAATACATATATGCCGTGGCAAAACACCGGACAAGAATTATTTGTTTACTTTCATATTTACCAACTTTTTTCCAAGTAGTTATATACATACTTAACCTACATATTTAATTAAACTACATACAGAATAGTCTCCATAGTTTAGTCTGTGTGGACGAAGCTTTTGGTTGGAAAGACCTGGGTTTGAATTCTCTCTAGAACTCGAAGAACCTTATGCAGTATTTTCAATATCTTTAGAGAGATAAACACAGTTGAGTCTTGTCGAGATCCCTTCCCGCCACCACGTGCTACTGAGTCTGCCTGGGTTATGCCTCTTTCAGATCTTAGCGAAGTCGACGTTATCACAGTAGAATGGCAGCTCCTTAGAGCCACTGGTACTAAAATTGTTGTTACCACCCACTTTGTCATATTGTAAAGTGTTCTGCGATGCATTTCCAGTCATCCCCCCCCCACACTCCTGCGATGTTATATTGAATCCCATAAAAGTGGGGTTCCAGGCACGTGAAGAACCTGCATCACTGGTGGATATTATTAGGGACATAGACAGTGAGGAAGTGGATGATCCTTCCCTTAATCTTCCAGTCTATATAGACTAGACGTCCTGTCTTTTTGCACATTGAAAAACCGTGTAGAATAGGTTGATCCCCAACTTGTACACGGTTATTAAAAATACCAAGTGCTTTGTAAAGGGAATTTCTGGTGAAGTGTGCGTGTTCCGGAACTTATAAAAACGCGTCTCCTAAACGAATAGCACATGAACCAGATGAATTAAAAACAGTATCCAAACAGCAGGTTCCATATATACATGTATGGAGGTGGAGCGCTAACCATTGCCATTCAGAAGACAACACGAAAAGGGGAGTTGTTAGTGTTCAGGAAATGAAACACCCCTTTCATATTTCTGTCAGTGTGTCGTGTAGAGCTGTAGTGTCCTCCCCACGAATACATGAAGCCGAGCTCTTAAATGTTTCTAACGAGACTATTAATATGTCAGTTATTCAGTAATACCATTTCATGGGGCACATATCGACATAACCAACCCTGTTAAACAGGTAGAACAAAGGTCCGTCGAACCTTTTGACTACAGACAGAAGCTCATTTCTGAATTCCCTACTGTAGAGACGTGCAACAGAGAAGAAGGAAAAGAAAAACACTTAATGATTATTTATATAAATGTTTATATGATTATTTATATATGGTGTTGCTATATTTTTTCATTTATTTCTTAATAAAATTAAAACTTGTGAAATTTTTAAATTTTAAACTAATTTAAATTTCAAATAAATTATTTAAGAATATAATATAAGTTTTAAAATTTAAGGATTACATACATTATTTAACAATTTAGCTAACTGCTTTATATATATTTATTGATTGGAAATTTAAAGATAACAGTCCAAGAATAATTAGGATTTCAATTTTTCCATTCTGAATATTATTGATTGTTGGCACACATCTATGCATCATATATAAATATGTTTATACAGTATTTAACTAGATATAGCGTTTCTATGTTTTGCAATTACATATATTTAACCATTCTGGTAATCAATAAATATCAGTAGATGACTTTTCGCTTCAAATAATTTTTTTATGGAAATCCCACCCAAGAAAGATTGTAAATCTGGTACATTAATTTTACTAGGGCGGGTTGGATTGGATAATTTCAAGCGACGTCAAGCCTCCATTATTAGTCACCTAAATAGGCATACTAAAGAAAATTCTATCCCCCATCATCCATTTGTGTTATCAGGAAAAATAATCCCAATTAAAAAGTTTTAAGCAAACCTATCAATTTTTTTTTCTATGCAACTACTGCCAAATGACTATTGCATATGGTGTGTTTTGTTGTTGTTTATTCGTAATTCAAAATAAGGGGGGGGGGTAGAAAAACTCCTCTTTTTTAAAAATTAAACGTATAAATATATCGAAGTGTTGTTCCAATATCGTAACCAGTCAGTACTAGGTCATCAGTCATGATTTTAGTTTTTTTTTTTTTTTAAATAACTGGCCACTTTTCGTTTCCTTTCTTTAGCAGGTGTATTATTAGCATAAGATTAAAAAAACTCTCTATTTTGAAATGATTTATATAAAAAGAAGGAATATAATATTTAATTTATTTATTGAAATTAAATGAATTTTATATTTTATATCAAATAAAAAATAAAATTATATAGCAATAATAATTTATTAAATTATTTTAAGTAATTCTTAAAATATTTTTAATTATAATAAATTTTAGAAGTACACTTCTTTTATATTAACATAGCTTCTCTAGTAAAATTATATGGAAAGTAACTTGTCAGTTCAGCAAAGGGTAGAGAAGAAAGACCTTGGAGGAGAAGAGGCCTTTTTAGGACTTCCAGGGTAATGAATGGCAATGCTGTAGCCAATGAAGTTTTAACTGAGGCTCGGCTACTGCCGTTTCCCAGTCAGGACTAGAGCTTTTAGCTCAATAACACCTCATCCACACAGATTTTCTTCATTCAGATGACGGGATAAAGAGTCAAGGACTCAGTCCATCTCCCAGTTCTTTTAAGAACTTGTCAGTTCATATAAAAATTGAATTCACATGTGATGTCTAATGTGAAAAAAAAAACGGAGATGCGGTGATTAATACCCTTGGAGGGTAATGAATGGCATTTTGCTGTAGCCAATGAAGTTCTAACTGAGGCTCGGCTATTGCTGCCATGATCAGAGCTTTCATAGCTCAATAACACCTTATCCCTACCCTGTCCTCTACAGATAACGGGGAAGATGAAAAGCATTGTTGCTTCGCCCCTTTAAGCCAGTCCTTATAAGGACTATAAAAGGATGTCGAATGTAAACGTATATCTTCCAAAATATAACATAATAATTTTGTTTTCAATTTTCTGTGCAATTCAATACGTGGCGAGTGAGTCTGTGATTCCTTGTAGATGCTTGTATAATATAATATCTTCGTGTGTAAGTAACTGTATACTCATTTTGATGCAATCATTAGAGTTGTAACCATTCATATCAGTTCCGGTGAAGCTTCTCTGCTTTATTTTATGCATAACCTAATTAAGTCTGTTAGCGACTCTTCTTACTCAATATTTCTTACTTGTTTATTCGATTGGCAGTCGTATTTTGGGAAAACAAAATGACAAAGAAATTTGAATATAAGCAGTTTAATTAAATGTTAAATGAACGATTTAGCTTACAGTACTTGTTGTACTTGTTTTGATGTACAAAAGAATAGAGAAGTCATTTTTTGGGTCTTCATTTTTATTGTAGTGATCTCTCACTGAATTCACCGAAGTGAAATCTTAGATCGACTAAACCAGGGAAATAATGCAACAAAGGGATTGATAGGGAGATTAACAGGATCAGGAAAGGAAATGCCTGTTTGAGAATAAGAATAATCTCAATTTCCAGCCTTAGAGGAGGAAAGCAAAAAATACTAATAAATATTAGTAGATAAAAGTAGATGATATTATCTACAGTGGCAGACAGTAGTAGATAATAGCACGAAACTGGTAAGACAAATAGGAAAATTAAGAAGGGAAGCATTAGAACCAAATGTTAACAAATCGTTTTCCTAGGCCCAGTTTCCCCCTACTCCATTATGCGCTGCTCCAAAATTCTTAATAGGCCTTCTGGGACTACTTTCAGGGATAAAAAATTGGCTCGCATATTGTGTTTTTTTTTCCAACGTCTTGGTGGGAATGACGTGAACTGCTTACTAAAGAAAAATCTAAAAGCTGAAAAACAACGTAATGAGTTGATCATATAAAGTTCGGATTTATGACGTCAATTTTGCTAGAGAAGATTCTCTCTTCTTTATTAATTTATAAAGAAAATATAATCGAACCAACTGTAAACAAGAAGAGACTAAACTGACGTTGAAATGAATGAAAAAATCTAATAAAATATCACAATACTCACTGATCCTAGTATCTGAGTACATAGGCTACTACTAACTTAGAGATGCTTCCTGAATGAGCCTGTTCTTATTTGAGAATAGATAAATCCTAAAATATTATTTCTCTAATGCCCTTTTAATTCTTATAAAAAAAACGGTTTCTGTTATCAAGTGGTAATTTATTTATCATGTCTCGAATATAAAAACGCAAGATGGCTTTACGTAATAATTATTATATTGGTATGTTCTTATATACTTGAAAGAAATAGGAATATTTGCATATGCTTCATAGACTTTCAGAAGGCCTTTGACCTGGTAAAACGTAATAAAATGTTCAAACTATTAGTTAATTTAGACATAGAAGACCATGTACTTAAGATTATAAAAATGATTTACATCAAATAGAAAATGCAGCTGTTTAACCCTGAAGCTTCTGTAATGAAAATAAAAAGAGGGGTTAGACAAGGTTGTATCCTTTCACCAAATCTGTTTAATATCTATAGTGAAACAGTGAAGAAAAAGACTGAGAAACAAAAAGTAAGAATTAGTATCAATGGTATAAATACCATTCTAATAGCAGAAAACAGAAATAAATTAATCAAATAACTGCAGCTACTAATTGAATAAGGTAAAGAGTTTAGATTAGATATAAATTCAAAAAAAAAAGATCCAATTTATGAAAATCTCAAAAGAAAACAGATCCGAGCCAGAAATATTCATAAACAATATGAAAATTGAACATATAACAGAATACAAATATTTAGGCACCTACTTTACTGCACGTGGAAAGCAAGATAAAGAAATAAAAATAAGAACAGCCTTAGCTAAAGATGCATTCTGGAAAAATAAAGAACTGCTCAGAGATTTCTGAGGGTATCGAGACAAAAAAAAGTATGATGAGAACATTAGTGTGGCCTGTTTTCACATATGGAAGTGAGACCTGGATATTCAAGAAGAGGGTAAGGTAACAGATAATGACCTTTGAAATGTGGTGCTATAGGAGAGCTCTGAAAATCCCATGAACAGAATATGTGACAAATACAGATGTCCTACAGAGAATGAGAACACAGAGATCTTTATTACAGAGAATGTTGAGAATTGGCGGGACGTGTACTTAGAGGTTCAGCAGGACAGAGGATACTAACAGTTTTATAAGGAAAAAATATGGGAAAAGGATCAAGAGGCAAAAAACGAAGGACATGGCTTGAAGATATAAGATGATGGACAGGATCACAAGGCTATGCAGAAACAAAAAAGGAAGGCCACCAACAGAGGGAAGTGGAAGGACATGGTGCTGCACCCTCTCACTGAGGAAGCTACATGAAGAGAGAGAGAGAGAGAGAGAGAGAGAGAGAGAGAGAGAGAGAGAGATGTTCTTATAGTTAGGGAGCTGGCTTGGTTGTCTGAGTGGTTAGCGTATTCGTTTTTCCACCCTCAGGCTGCGGGTGGAAAGAATCCCTTAGAATAGCCATTACAATTATTTAATACTTGCCCAAAAATGTGCCTAAAAGAAATTTAAATATCATCATCTATAGAGTGAAATATATACTGTGCCTGATAATAATGAAGCATCGGTATTTCTTTTTCTCAGGTTAGTTCGATTGAAAAGGGGATCGAAACATTAAAACAATTAAGATTAAAACAATTAAGTTGTTTGTAAGAGTAGAATTTTAATTTATCTCAGGTAGTTTTATTTGTAAGAGACTTCAGAAAGTAACATCTGCTAACTTCACTATTTCACTGGTCATTATGAAGACACTGCATCAAGATTACACAATTGTTGAGAACGCTACAATCTTATAACAAACGTCGTTTTATTTAACTTATTTTTAAATCGCTACAAGGATCTTACTTCTTAAATGTACTATTGTGCGGTGAATGAACAAATGACTTGAATCCGATAATCTGAAAAGTGGAAAGCGTTTGACTGTGAAGCAAAAACCTTCAGAAAGAAGCCATTAAAACAGTAACGAACGTAACGTGTTTTTATAAGAAATTTTTTGTGTTGGACTTTTATTAGGGTAGTTTTTGTGATATCACTTTAAGTCTGGTGTAGGCGCGATGATTTTTCATGGTTCATCGAGTGCTGTGATCTCAGAATCGAGCTAGGATTAGCAGGATATCAGTTCCTGTCATTGGTGTACAGAAAAGATAAGAAGCGATCCTCTAGTAAAGAATGATGGTTTCATGTATCTCGTAGAGCGTCCTTGATTCTCGTGAAAGAGTTGTTCGAGTGTTTTTTTTTTTTCCCTAGATAATGATGAATTTGTCGCCTAGAGGTAGATTAGCCCTTGGATTCGTAATGTATCCAAACTGGCGGCGCCGGTTTTGAACAGATAAATACGAAATCTAAAAGAGATTAAAAAAAACCCCGTGAAACAATAGAAAGAAAGATGAAAGAACATTTTAAGAATCTAGAATTTAATTAATGGGTTTGAAAATTATTATTTCTTATGAAAAGACGACCCTTTTACGTAGTTTACTAGAAATTTACTTCTCTTAAGAGCTAAAAATTTGTGCACTGATATCCTCTTAGCTCCGTTACATAACGCACAAGAATTTGTGTAGTGCGATATTCTTTTCTATTTTTTTAATATACTGAATAGTTGTTTTCATTTCCAATATTTTCCAGGTCCTTTATTTGTAGCTTATGTGGATTTAAAGCATAATAAAACTTCTGGACATATCGGAGACGAAATCAACAAAGCATATAATCTCATAACTGTAAAAAAAATAACGTAAATGAATCACTAATACCTCATTGTGTAAAAGTGCCCTCTACTAGACTTGGAGAGAAAACTACCATTCGGCTTAATATCAATAAGAGGAATCTAGAGTCGGATTCACAGCGAAATATAAATATAGTTCTTATGATGTCAGTGGTTGTATTGAATTTTACAGCACTAGCATATATACTGTGCTAGTGCTGTAAAATGTGCTATAGTGTACTCTAGCAACCTTGCGCAGATCTTGCTGGTTCTTTTTTTTTTTTTTTTTTCAGTTGCTTTGGTGACAGAAGCAACGAGTCATCTAAAATAGCTGATTTATTATCGTAGAAGTGACTGACATAATTTTTGAATTCGTTAAGTCTAATTTCGGTTATCTCGCAGGTTTGTCTATAATAACGTAGGCAGTAGGAGCATGGAATCCGTATGCCATAATGTATTCGTCTTCATAATTTCTACCTTGAGATTGCAAAATACGTTACAAATACCAAGAAATTTTATACTTGGTGTTAATCCTTTTCCCAAGTAAGCAAAACAAAGTTTTGCGCTTGAAATATATTCACGTCCGAGCTACTTGTATATAGAGGCTAATGACTTCATATCACTTGCTTTAGTATGTATCCCATAATGCAAAGCACATCACCTTTCAGGCGTGTATAATGCAATGCATAATGGGAAAGGTCACCACCCAGACAGATTTCCCTGTTTAAGTGCGAGGTTATCTCTCCAAAAACTCGTGCGATCACCCAACAATGAACGACCTGAGTGATCAGTAACTCCGCGTTTTTCTACCCCCCCCCCCCCCACCACCGAGTAGAGCAATAATCTCAGCGGTGTCCCCACTAACAGACAGGCAAAACCCTACCCACCAGGCATAGCCGCTCGTATCTCAGGAAAAGCACCCCTCCTTCTGCGCAAAAGCACATCCGTGAAAGCCAGATCTGGAAACAGCAATAGCTGAGCCTCAGTTAAAGCTTCATTGGCTACGCCTTGCCACAACCACTTCCGCACAAAAACACATCAGTGGGAGCCAGACCTGGGAAAGATACCAAGGTTGAAGTAATGCAGAAATCATATATATATCATATACAATTAGACAAAAGGTGCTCGACCTTCTTAAGGATTAAGACCAAGTAAAAAATTTCTTGGTATCTGTAACGCATTTTAAACACAAAGTATAAAACTTTCTACATCTTTCTCTCATCCAGAGATTTTTATTAAGAAGGTCAAGCACCTTTTGTCTACTTGTATACGAAATATATATGATTTCTACATTACTTCAACCTTGGTATCTCTCCCGGGTCTGGCTCCCAATGACGAGACCTCAGTAAAGGTCGAAACCGGTTGTGACTTGATTCCGGGGAAGCAGAGTAATGGATGGCAATGCTGTACCCAATGAAGTTTTAACGGAGGCTTGACTGTTGCTGTTATCCCTCAGATGAGATATGAGCGGTTTTACTCAGCGGTGGGGGTGGGCCTGCCGCTGGTTAGAGTCAACGCTGAGAGTTCTTTTAAGTGACAGGGTGGGCCTGTTACTGAGTGGAACTAGGCTGAGTTAAAAGATTCTTCCGATCGCTCATTGTTGGATGATCTGGGGGATCACGAGTTTTTGGAGAGATAACCCCGCACATAATACAGGGAAACCTCTCTGGGTAGTGGCCCTTCCCATTATGCATTGCATTATACATGCCTGAAAGTGTGTGTGTGTGTGTGTGTGTGTGTGGGTGTGGGTGTGGGTGGGTGGGTGGGTGTGTGCTTTGAATTATGGGATATGGGATACATACTAAGGCAAGTGATATGAAGTCATCAGCTTCCATATACAAGTAGCTCAGACGTGAATGTTTTCACACGCAAAACTTTGTTTTGCTTACTTGGGAAAAGGATTAAAACCAAGTATAAACTTTCTTGGTATCTTTAAAATATATAGACTCGTATCCATGAACTCCAAATTGCTAGCAAAATAGCGTAAAGATAAACCTAAACAAGACCCAAGTTATGTTCAATAGCTATGTCCAACCAGAAATAATAAAAATCAATAATGAGGAAATTAAACAAGTAGGATATCAATGGAGCAAAATATAATGGGCGAAATTAAATAGCGCACGATGCTTGGGTGGAAAGCATTCAGAAAATCACGTTCAATATTCAAAAGCCAACCATTGTGCCTGAAGAGAAAAAACGTTTTTAACCAATGCATTTTACCTATACTGACATATAACTGCGAAACATCGACACTAAATGCAAAGGAAATTCAAAAATTATTAACAACGCAATTTAGTATGGAAAGAAGTATGCTTATCATCACAAGACTGAATCACAGAAGGAATACGTGGATAAGAAACCAAACCAAAGTCTCTGACATTATGGGAAGAGTGAAACATCTGAAGTGACAAAGGGCCGGGCATTTTGCTCGAAGACGAGATGAACGATGGAGAACAGAAGTACTGGATTGGATTCCACGAGAGGAAAAACGACCACGATGCCGACCTAAATCAGGGTGGATTGATGATATCATCATATATATATATATACACTAATTGGAAAGAAGTTAATGGACATCATAATGTGAGGAACACACAGCCATGGCGCCTACCTTAATAAGATGCAGACCTCCTTTCGCTGCGGTGACTGCAGCAATCGTACGGGGCATATTTTCCGCAAGCATACGATGGCGATCAATGGGAATTCTGGACCATTCTTCCTGTAGTCATGTAATAAGATCCTGGACTGCTGAGAGGCGGACGTTCTTTGAACTCCCACGATGCTGCAGTTCATCCCACATGTGTTTAATAGGGTTGAGATCAGAGCTCTGGGGAGGCCAGTCACGTGTTGTGACGTTCACATCTGCAAACCAAGCAGTTTACAGCAGCAGCAGCCTTATGACACGGTGCATTGTTTTGCTGAAAGAGACAACGATCAGTCCCGTAGAAACGCCACAAAGTCGGAAGCATTGCATTGTCTAAAATGTTTAGATACCTCTCGGAGTTCAATTCGTGGTACCACAAACAAAGGTCGTAGACCAAACCAGAAAAAACAGGACCATACCATCACACTGCCACCTCCGAATTTCACAGTCGGGGTTACGCACTCTAGTAAGGGATATTAATGGGGTATCAGCTACATCCACTCACCTGCGCAGTAGAGAGTGTAGCAGGATTTGTCACAGCTTTCCAAGCTTTCACTGTACACGCTCTTCGCACCACTGAAGACGACGCTGCATGTTGGTCTGGTAATGTGGGGTCTACCATATTGCGATGCTGTCATGGAAACCCATGTTTTGAGCCACGGTTCTCAATGTTTTTGGAAGATTCGTGTTGCATTCGATGCCTGGAACTCCGAATTCAATGTTTCGTCCGACGGATGGCGTTTTTTTTTTTTTTTTTTACATAATTATTCTTCGTAGCACCTTACGGTCAAGTTCGGTGAGTCGTCCACTTGCGGGTACTATTCCCTGCACTTCCATCTCACTGATTATTGAACTGGGATGATCCGATTTTTCAAAAATTTGCTGAACAGATAGGCTTGCAACGTGGAATCTTATCACGACGCCTCTTTCAAACTCCGTCCGTTCCGTTCTCGCATTTCACCAAGACACAGTTGCACTGACTTGGGAGCATCACATTTCTTCCAATTTACACCGGCTACAAACAGTCGTGACTCGTAACATGGCACGATGCACACTGCCCATGGGGAATGTCAGTTGTTTCTTTCCAAGCAGTGTATGCACGGCTTCGATAATAGAATATAATCCAATTATCCAAGTGATTATTTAGAAAAGAGACAATGCTGCTCTTTTTTTCCTAATACTGTGCGAAAATATACACTACAATAGGCTATGTGTATGAAGAATTTCATCGTCAAGTAAAATTATCACGGGCTATTGGATGTCAATTTATGATATTAATAACAATAATCCAAAACATTTAATATTTCTTATACAATATTTTGATAACCTTAATATTTTATTTTAATTTTATGAAAATACTTAATAAATCTTAATTAAAAAAAAATAATTTGAAATTGTACACTACACCTATTAGTTATATCCATGTTCATTGTACTTTTAATTTTCATAGCAATTTCTCTTGAAAAAAAAATTAACGGTTCTATATCGTCCCAGCGCCATATCTTTGCTGGAGTGCCACAGGGATCTCTACTGGCTCCATTGCTGTTTTCTGTATACATGTCAGACATCCCTCACAATCCGATGACTTCCATTTTAGCGCTGTATGCGGACGATACGGCAATACTAACCAGATCCCTCAGACCCCACTTCGTTACTAGAAAGCTTCAAGAAAACATTCTAAAGCTGGAGGGTTGGTTCTCTAGGTGGAGATTGGAAGTCAACCCCCTGAAAAGCTCAGCGGTTCTTTTCTCAAAAAGGCCAATGTCTCCTGCAGGAGATGTGTTACTATTCAATACTAAAATTCCCTGGCAGACAGAAACAAATTACCTGGGTGTAATTCTCGACAAAAAGCTATCTTTCAACCAACATATCAAGTCTGCATGTGCAAAAGCATCTAAAGCCATAGCTCAGATTTACCCGCTAATTAATAGAAATAGCAAGCTCAGCAACAGAATCAAATTGCAACTTTACCAGATGACGATTCGTCCCATAATCACCTATGCCTCTCCAGCCTGGAGCCACACCTCTAACGCTAACATTATCAAGATTCAGCGTGTGCAGAACAAGTGCTTGAGAATGATTCTGAACGCCCCGTGGTATGTTAGAAACAGCCAGCTCCATAGAGACACAAATATTCCATATATTCTCTCTTATCTACAATCCTTAGCTTCCAAGTTTTTTCTAAAGACGTCCACACACCCCAATGATTTGATTCAACAAGCTGCAGCATATGAGCCAACGGACATATTCAAATATAGAAGACCAAAAACTATATTAGCCTCCTATAACGATGCATAATCTCCATGCCCATTCAGGGCGAGCAAACTGCTCGTAAATTTTACCCTCACTGTAACCACGACAGATAGCGGGGAATATGAAAAGCATCTTGCTTCACCCTTAAAGACATAAATGTCAATTGTCAATTGTCTCTTGAAAAAACAATGACACAATGGAATCGGTTGAGAGTCCTTTTCAGGACTTCCAGGGTAACAAATAGCAATGCTGAACCGAGGAAGTAAACTGAGGTTCGGCTGTTGTTGTTATCCTGGGTGTGAGTTTTTGAGTTCGCTCCCTTAGGGTTTTTGCCTTAAGGGAGCACCTTGAGTCTCCGGGGAAGGTGTTCTCCGGCAGGGCCCGCTGAGGGGTTCTTGTCGGTGAATTATTTTCCTCGGAATTTGAGCGGTTCTGCTCAGGAGTCGGGGAGCCCGTTGGGGTGCTTGAACGGGGCGGCCGACACTGAGTGAAACCAATGCTGAGCGGTTCTGCTTAAACGGGGAGCCCGTCGGGGTGCTTGGACGGGGCGACCGTCAATGAGTGGAACAAACGCTGAGACATGGACGGTCTTTCGCCCACTATGGAGTGGCCTAGAGATCGTCCGATTTTTTGAGATTTTACCCTTTACTTACTAATCAGGGTAACAAATAGCAATGCTGAACCGAGGAAGTAAACTGAGGTTCGGCTGTTGCTGTTATCCTGGGTGTGAGTTTTTGAGTTCGCTCCCTTAGGGTTTTTGCCTTAAGGGAGCACCTTGAGTCTCCGGGGAAAGTGTTCTCCGGCACGGCCCGCTGAGGGGTTCTTGTCGGTGAATTATTTTCCTCGGAATTTGAGCGGTTCTGCTCAGTAGTCGGGGTGCTTGGACGGGGCGACCGACACTGAGTAGAACCAACGCTGAGCGGTTCTGCTTAAACGGGGAGCCCGTCGGGGTGCTAGGACGGGGCGGCCGTCAATGAGTGGAACCAACGCTGAGACATGGACGGTCTTTCGCCCACTATGGAGTGGCCTAGAGATCGTCCGATTTTTTGAGATTTTACCCTTTACTTACTAATCAGGACTTCCAGGGTAACGAATGGCAATGCAGTAGCCAATGAAGTTTTAACTGAGGCTTGGCTATTGCCGTTACCCAGCCATGACTAGATCTTTTTAGCTCAATAACACCCCATCCACACAGAAATAATACCCCATCCACACAGATTCTCTTCATTCAGATGACGAGATAAAGAGTCAAGGACTCCATCCGCCAGTTCTTTTAAGAACTCTCTTGAAAAATTTTCATTTTTTTTTGGACATAGCTTGTGTTTAATCGCGCAGATAGCGGTATCAAACTAGAAAATATCGAACAGAAACAAACCTTTTTTTTAAAAAAAAAATAGTTTCATGATGAATAAGATTGACTGGAAAATGATAACACAATTGAAATCATATGTTTAAAGAAGTACAATAAATAATTAATTATTTATTGGATTATAGTTCAGTATGCAACTTTACGTTAACATAAAGTAACAGATAGCTGGTAGATATTATTATGACCCTCAGATTCTACTGATGCAAGCATACAAATTCATTACAGTTTGACTCTGTATTAATAACGAAAAATCTAATGAAATTATAGGAAGAACTACAAATTCTTCTAGCTCTACTGACTACTGTAGATTTTCATTTGCTAATGCAAACTTCATGTTAAATACGACATTTTCTGTGGTTTAGCAGTTCTGCAGTTAATTTTCGGTATTGAGAGCGCATTTTTCTAAACATATAATAGGTTTAATAAAATAAACAATATGACCCAACAAGTTTCGTAAGTCGTTGGACTCACATCATTAAGGTTACCAAAATTTATATAAAAAAACTAGAAAAAATTAATTACACAACAGATGTTATCAAAACTTCACAATTAGTACATAAAAAGATAAAATTGTTATATTAATTACACTACAGCAGGCATGTCAAACTCATTTACCTCCAAGGGCCAAATTACGAATTATACATCAAGCGGAAGGGGGGGGGGGTGCAACAGAAAAAAAATCTCGAAATAAAGAGGAAACTGATTTTTTAATATTAACATCAGAGTATATAAGTACAAAATACAACCATGTTACAAAAATACATAAAGTTTACATATTTAAATAAAATTATATATATCATTTTTTTTTGAAGAAACTTGACAACGTTTTTCATTTACGAAATCTTCAAAATTTCGTTGAATTTGTTGAGCAGTAGTTATTTTCAATATTGATTGCACATACTGGTCTGTTAATCTTGATCTTTCCGCAGTTTTATTATTGTTTAAAGTTGAAAATAGTTGTTCGCATAAATATGTGCTACCGAACATAGATAAAATACGCCTGATTGCACATAACACATTGGGGGTATCGATCGACTGATAAATAATTATAGAACTTTGGAATTCCACCATCCATATATTTTTGTTTCAGTACTGAATCACACTGAATTTCGATTAATTCCAACTGTAAATTGTCATCAACAGTTTCAAATTCAATCAATAGAGAAGAAGTAAATAGGTGAAACTGATTTTCATATTTCTTAAAATCTAAAAATCTTCTTTCGAATTAATTTTCTAATAACTTAATTTGATTGACATATTCCAAATGAGATAGCCAAAGATTATGGTATGATAATATCAACAGAAAAATCAAAAACTATTGCCTTTAAAGGACAAGATCCAGCAAGAAATAAGATAGTAATAGATAACAAGATCTTAGAAGAGGAGAATTCATTTAACTACCTAGGATGTATGATCACATATGAAAATGAAAAAGATATAAACGTAAAAATTACAAAATATTTAAAAATAACAGGTAATTAACTCTATATTTAAACCAAACCTAGTTCAAAAACAAACCAGACTAAAAGTATACAATACATTAGCACTATCAGTCTTAATGTATGGAAGCGAAATCTGGAACAAAAAGACAAACAAAGATTAATAACACATTGATCACAAAAGAAACGAAGAAATTATGAACGAATTAAACCAAGAACCAGTAAGAGAAAAAATTAAAAAATATAAACATGAATGGATGGAACGCGTTCAAAGAATGAAAACAGAAAGATTACCAAAACAAGCCTTAAAGTACAAACCATTAGGAAAAAGAAAACCAGGACGTCCTCTTAAACGATTCAACGATGACTTCTAAGGTCGGAACAAGCCATGCTAGGCCTAAATCCTTGATATGCGTGATGATGATGATGATTGACATATTCTGAAAATTTCAATTTAGGTGATTTTTGTAATAATGATTGGCAACATTTAAAATGGGATAAATTTTCTTTTTGAATTTGTTTTTGCCAAAGTAATAATTTCTTTTTGAAAATGTTAATATTGTCAAATAACATGGTAACTACTTGATGTTTGCCTTGTAGCTTAAGATTAAGTTGACTAAGGTGACTTGTAATGCCAACTGAAAAAGCCGAGTTTTTTTATTCATAGATCATTTTTTAATGTTTAATATTCATAATTTTGCGATTCTAAAAAAATTGTAATTTTGTCTAGCAATTCGAAGAATCGCTTTAAAATTTTATGAGTAAAAAGCCTTCTAATTTCTGTATAATAAGGTAGATCGCTATATTCACTTTTTATATCTTCTAGAAAGTTACTAAATTGGCGATGATTAAGCCCACGTGCACGAATATAATTTACAATTTTACTGACATTTTTTAGGACATGCCCGATATTTAAAATGTTGGAGCATAGTGTTTGCTGATGAATAATGCAATGAAAATGTTGAAAATTATTATTACCTTGTTCTTTACATTTTTCTTTTAAATTTGTAACAACTAACCCATACACGGTACTAATGTACTATAGGTTGATCTACCAACCTCTCGTGTATGGGCTCAACATTATAAAAAAAAAAAAAAAAAAAAAAAAAAAAAGCTCCTTTAAAAACACCAGTCATAGCAGGAGCACCATCAGTTGCAAGACAAATTAACTTTTTTTAACAGTAGATTGTATTCATTCACAACTTCCATAAGGGCGTCAAAAATATCAACTACAGTGGTTGTGTCGTACATAGGAATAATTTCTAGAAGTTCTTCACTTTACTTTTAAGTTCCTATCTCATCCACGAATAAAAACAGCCAGCTGAGCGATATCCCGTTCATCTGTACTTTCGTCACTTGCAAGGGAATAGGTCTGAAGTGTTGGAATTATTGATTTTAGTTGATTCCTTAAGTTCCTGGCTATATCATCAATTCTGCTAGCAATGGTATTTCGAGATAAGCTTATATTTTTAAATTTCTCTAATTGATCAGGACACAACACTTCAACTGCTTTAATAATACACTCGCGAATAAATTCCCCTTCAGTGAATGGTTTCGACTTGCTTGCAATTAGTGATAACAAATAACTGGTTTTTACCTACTCTGTTATCTTCAATAAGTTTGGTAAATACACTTTGTTGATTTTGATGTGTCAACTTTAATTCTGACAATTTATTAATTATACGAAGAGCCAAAGACTTCAATTCGGCGACATAAACTTATTTAAGTTAAGGAATATTACATCCCATATTGTTTCATTGCCGAATTAGAAACTCAAAGAGTTTCATGCCGAATATAGTAAATATATAAAGTTCGGTGAGTCCGAGCGTAAGCAAATACCTGGATAGTGTTACAACTGACCCTTTAGGGAGTGCAACACTGAGGCAACTCATGGTAATGGTGGAGCAAGCTCCGATCACTATTCTTGATATTTCCATACTTCCCCATAATGTGAAACTGAGCTCCTAGGAGCTGTATTACTGTTCTACATTATGAGAGAAGGTCACTACTCAGACCGGTTTCAACCTTTATTGAGGTCTCATCAGCGAGTAGGTAGACCTAGAAATACCAAGTTTGTAGCATACAGAACTTACATATACCCTGTTTATCTGACAATTTATCTTCACGAAGTTTCGCAACATATTTGTCATAGTTTTCTTTATGATTTGTATCGTAATTCCTTTTAATATTATATTCTTTGCAAACTGCAATAGAGTTTCTACATATCAGGCATAATTTTTTTTTCCTTGAATACAAAAATATTGTAATTCCCATTTTTCTTGAAAACTACGATGTTCTTCTTCAATTAATCGTTTTTTACTCATACCGGTTGAAGGTTTTGACATTATTTTTTATAAATTCTTTATTAATTATAAAGAAAACACTACACTTTCTTACGACTTGAAAATTGCTAACGGCTAGCCTCCGATTGCTGTGGTCAGCGAATGTAGCCGCGTACGTAGACTTGCTCGTTAAAATTCGATGTAACAAGATTTTTTTAAAATTGCAGAGTAGTTTGGTGTATAAAATAATCTTAAGTGAAAATGTTAATTTTTAAAATATGTTTATTTAATTCGGTGTTGTCAAAAGTTAAATAACCATATTGGTTAAAAGGTTTGGCGGGCCGCATGTTACTTGTAGGAGGGCCTCATGCGGCCCGCAGGCAGCGTGTTTGACATCCCTGCACCACAGGGTACACGTTGGAACAATGCTAACTGTTGCTGTCACGTTCTCTATGATATGACGCGTGTTATATTTCAGATCCGCGGTTATCAGATTTTTGATAAAAGCAGACCAAACTTGGTGTAGGATTAAGGTTTGGTTTTATTAAATTGGGTGGAGAGTGTGTGTGAAGCATTTTTGAGTCTTCTTTAACCTTTCTTGTAAAACAATTATAACCAATATGGCATTTCTGTTTCTTTTCAAGCTACTTGGTGGTTTTTTCATGGGATGATATGGAGGTTTTGGTGCATGTAAGAAACCTGGAGATCTTCTACTACTCCGACAGCTCCTTTACATGAACAAGATTTCAAGAATGTAATCACGTTACCTTACATCAAGAATGGTACGGATAAAATTACAACGCTTATTTACTGGAGGCCTGAAGTGGCTTGAAAAGATGGAATTTAAAAAAAAATCGAAACAGTTTAAAAACTTTTACGTCAACGTAAGCTGCAACATGGAGATGTCTATTTTTTTTTCTTTTATACCTGTATTTCTATCTTTAAATGGTTAAGTCTCCATTTACATTGAAACCTTCGTAATTTACCACTGATGTTTACTTTTTTTCCCCTTTACGATTTTATGCTTGATTTTATTTTTCATAAGCATTTTCCCTGCGAGCATATTATAGTAAAGGGAAAAGGCAGAATAAGTTATTATCATTGTCATCAGTTTCCTGATATGTACCCTCAAGGGGTGTACAGAATACTACAGATCTATCATAATGGAAGTTTCCACGAGACTACGCAGGTAACCTGATCATTAAAGTTAATAAGTAATTTTTTTAGAACTGAATTAACATTTAAAGGTATTTTTCTATCTCCCACTTTTCAAAGGATAAATTGTTTTGTATTATAATTATTTTTGCAAATTAATGTATTTTCAATGACCAACAAAAGAACGGTTGTAGTTCAGTTGCTGTTGCTAAATGACATGAAATGATTTACTTCCATGTTAATTAATTTCTCTAAGGGTTAAAAAAAACGCTTTGTGTGCTCCATGATGGAACAGTTACTTATGTGCTTTTATAGAAATTCTGTAATCACACAGTGTTTATTTATTTATTTATTCTGTGGCGCTTGCGTCGTTATTTCATTATTTTTACAATAGAGTTAATCAGAAGCAGTTTTTGGATGTTTGAAGCATTTAACTATTATTATATTAATAACATATTATAAAATGTATTTTAAATTAATTAAATTTTTAAAAAAGTAAGATAAATTTAAGTAATAGAACAATTGAAATTCTATTAGATTTTTTTTAATCATTACCACCTATTACTTATTTATATGCATTTCATATAAAGTTGGAGATGGAGATGATATTGGTTAACCAGAAAAAATGGTGTTTTGCCTAGTGCTCATACATTTGATTCGCGATTCTGATATTTGATATAAAATGTGATTTAATGAACTCAACAAATATTTTTACTGACAGTGAATAGTCCTACTGGTATAGTCAACCGGTTTGGTTCTTGTATAGGCTCATAAAAACTAATTCAGTAGGTAAGTTAACCTTTTTTTCCGAAGCAACGGCGATACGCTAGGCCTACTGCCATCAGCATCGCCATTGTTTCATTGCATCAGTTATTATTTTAGAAACTACCTATTATCACAATACGGTAGATAGAAATGGAAAGCATGTCCTGTTCTCCAGAACAAAACGTGGGTCCAACCACAGACCTGCCGTACGAGGAACTCACCTTCAAACAGCTCCTGGCTATTTTCAAGCATATTGGAAATCTGCTACACACAAAATGGCCAGGTAAGGTAGTAGTTCATGAAATCCAAGAAGTTGATACGGACGACGTTCAACTTCTTGAACTACTCCAAGACAACGCTACTGAAAAAACCACAACGGCTGAAGATCATTCCCGTACTGACCACACTGATTTCCAGGAGGTTCGCGCAAGCAAAAAGCGCAAAACTGTGACCTCCGAAACACCAATTATAGATGTCATGGAAGAAGATGGCTCTGCCCCAGACTCACCTACCTCCGCAAGGGAAAAGATCCCCCCGATTATCCTGCGTGAGAAGAACAAATGGATGACTCTAAAGAGCATAATGAACAACCTAAAGATCTCATATAACAATGCAAAGAATATCACAGATGGTGTAAAAATTCACCCTAAAACTGTCACAGACTATCGTAGGTTAACAGCAGAACTAAATTCCAGAGGAATTCAGTACCATACTTTCTCACTCGGTTCGGAAAAAAATCTCAAGGTTGTGATTAGAGGCGTGCCTGAGGATGTCTCCACCGATGAAATCATCACAGACCTGCACTCAAGTGATTTACCACCTATAAAGGTCAGCAGGATGACCAGGAGGGACAAGACTCCAATGCCATTAGTGCTGATCGAGATCAGTCAAACCTATAAACACATATATGACTTGACAACCATCTGTGGATTAAAAATATCGGTAGAACCGTTAAGGGAGAGAGCTTCTACTGGGCAATGCCATAGATGTCAAAAGTTTGGGCATGCCCAGAAAATGTGTAGGGCTGAATTTAAATGTTTGAAGTGTGGGGTTGGTCACCCAACCAACACCTGTTCTAAATCAAAATCTACCCCGGCTAAACGTGCCAATTGTGGCGGTCCTCACACATCCAACTACAGAGGATGTTTGTACAATCCACGTAACAGGAAATCTGAAGAGGGACCATTCTCTCCTTCCATCAGCTCGCCTACATCTGCGGCTACTTCACAGCCTCCTAAAGTACAGAATAAAAACTCAGAAGCCCATCTGTTGAAAACTGAGGTCCCTCAAAAAACGACTCTAAGCTGGCAGCCCAGGACATATGCGGATGTAACCCGCCCTAAACAGACATCCCTAGAACAGTCAACATCACGCCCAAATATGACAGCTATCATTACCGCGTCCCTGGCAAATATGCTATTAGATTTCAGCAGATCTAATCCTTCACAAAGTTCTACTAACAGATTTCTAAAAGATACTCAAGTCATCATTTCAGCGCTCACTAATGAACGGTAAAAAATTAAAACCAGAAGCCCTAGAGATAATAGCCTGGAATGCAAACGGCTTAAGAAATAAGATCCTAGAACTCCAAAATTTTGCCTACAGACATCGGCCAGATCTTCTACTAATAAATGAAACGCATCTAAGACCAGCAGACAATCCCAAAATCTATGGATATCAGTCGTATAGAACTGACAGATCAACCCACAGAGGTGGAGGCACGGCAATTTTCATCAAAAATTTTATCTCTCATCACTCCATAAACATTCCTACTACCTCCAATCTTGAGATCACTGGCATCGAGATTCTCACGAGCTCAGTAGGCAAATTAAAAATTTTTGCAGCATACCATCCACCACAAAAAGCACTACTACCTTCTGATTTGAACGCCATATTTGACACTGGAGAGCCTACCATTGTGGCAGGTGATTTAAATGCCAAGCATTCTACCTGGAATAGCCACTCCACTAACAAAAATGGACAGATACTACAGAACTATGCTGATTTCAACAACCTTCACGTAATAGGCCCTGCTGATCACAACACCTATAGTAGGGCCGATGTATTGGACATAGCCATACTGCAGCACATCAGACTCCAATACAATCTAATAACAATCAATGATTTATCATCAGATCATAATCCAATAAGGTTAAAATTAGGAAATCTTGAAAAATCATCCCCACCCCCTCACTCATTTATTCCTTGGGAAAGGCTCTCCAAGATGCTCCCGAAATATATTGGACCTGTTCCCATCATTAAATCAAAAGAGGAAATTGACATAGCTGTCAAAAATCTAACAGAACAGATTACAGCAGCCTGAAGATACTATGAATCTGATTAGGGAAAAAAATAAGGCTAGAAAAAGATACCATAACACTAGGGCGCCACAAGATAAACGGATCTTAAATAGGTTAAATTCTGCAGTGAGAGATGCACTCGCAGCTCATAGAACTCAACTCTGGGAAGAAAAACTGACCTCCATCTCCGCTGACAGCCACTCTGTATGGAATCTTATCCGAAAGATCAAGAACAAAAATAAACCTCTTCCCCCTCTGCAAACAGATTCAGGTCTCATCCACACCGATGCTGATAAAGCTGAGGCAATAGCGAATCATCTTGAAAATCAATGCAAACCCGCATACGGTCACCTTGACATTAGTCATATCTACAAGATACACCGTAATGTCAGATATTCACTCAAGTCTGCTCCCACACACTCTACTCAAATCACACCCACCTCACCTGCTGAAATATATGCTATTATTCAGAAATTCAAAAATAAAAAGGCTCCTGGACCCGACGGCATCTCCAACAAAGTTATAAAACTTCTACCTCGCAAAGTTATTGTTCATTTGGCAAACATAATCAACTCCATACTTCACTACAAGTATTTCCCTTCCTACTGGAAATTGGCGTACATTGTTCCAATTCATAAACCTGGAAAGGATCCCACTCTGCCACAGAATTACAGACCAATCAGTCTCATTTCTAATCTCGGAAAAATAGCTGAAAAGGTAATTCTTACTAGGCTTCAAGATTCTGTACTCCTGTTAAACATCCTGCCTGAGGAGCAGTTTGGTTTCAGACAGTTGCATAGTAACACGCAACAAATACACAGATTGGTGGAACATATCATCACAGGTTTTAACTGGCGCCAATGCACTGGGGCTGTTTTCCTAGACTTAGCCAGTGCATTTGACAAGGTTTGGCATTATGGTTTACTATACAAGCTTATATCATCCGGTATCCCAATCGGAATCATTCAACTCTTAAAGACGTACCTCTGCGATAGACGCATGCAAGTGAGACTAAGTGGAGTGGTGTCCTCACAGAAACACATCTTGGCTGGAGTTCCACAAGGGTCCTTACTAGCACCAATCCTATTCTCCTTATACCTGCATGATATACCACACAACCCATTATCTTCAATTAAAGCTCTTTACGCTGATGACACAGCGATATTGGCCAGATCATTAAAGCCTCACTTAGCCATCATGAAACTGCAAGAAAACCTACTGCAAATAGAGCAATATTTTGCCAAATGGCGTCTCCAGGTGAATCCTCAGAAGAGCGTAGCCGTCTTATTCTCTAGAAGATCGGTGCTTCCCAAAGAAGATATTCTCCTCTTTAACACAAAAATTCAGTGGAAAGCAGAGATCAAGTACCTTGGTGTAGTGATGGACAGTAAACTGACTTTCAACTCCCATATCAAGACTCTCTGTGCAAACACATCCGAAACCATAGCCCAGCTCTATCCGCTAATAAACAGAAACAGCAAACTGAGCACCAGAATCAAACTTCTCATATACAAACTGATGGTTCCTCCAATACTCAATTATGCCTCACCGGCCTGGAGCCATACTTCAAACTCAAATATCATTAAATTACAACGCATTCAGAACAAGTGTCTTAGAATGATCCTGGGCGCTCCATGGTTCATCCGAACTGTCCAACTGCACCGCGACACGGAGGTCCCCTATATTTACACCTTCATGCGGACTATAGCAACCAAATTCTTTTCAAAGGCAAGTATGCATCCTAACAGACTGATCCAACTGGCCGCTGACTATGATGCAACGGACTATTCTAAGCACAAAAGACCTAAAGCCATCCTAAATCCCCTCACTGAGGATTAATCTCCTAGCCCAATCAGGGCGAGCAATATAGCTCATAAACTCTTTCCACTCACAGTCTCTGTTAAGATAGCCGGGAATATGAAAAGCTTTTGCTTCACCCGTTAAGCCAGTAATGTTACTAGTTACTAGTTACTATATTGGTTAACCTTTATCTGTGCTAATATGCAAAAGAAAATTATATATATATAATATATATATATAATTTTCTTTTGCATATTAGCACAGATAAAGGTTAACCAATATTTTTGTGGATTCAAGCTACATTTCCTCTTCATTTATCAGTCATTTATAAGAATACATCAATATCAATTAACTGCAAATCAACTTAGAAAATCTTGCATATAACAGTAATGGAGCCGAGTACATTTATAAGAGTGAGAATTGACATCTAATTCCACAAAAGTATTTTCCAATAAAGTTTAGGGGATGGAATCGACCGTGAGATGTGGTGATTAATACTCTTGGAGGGTAATGGACGGCAATGCTGTAGCCAATGAAGTTCTAACTGAGGCTCGGCTATTGCTGTTACCCTCCTGCAATGATCAGAGCTTTAAGAGCTCAATAACATTATCCCTACACTGTCCTCTACAGATAACGGGGAAGATGAAAAGCATTCTTGCTTCGCCCTTTTAAGCCAGTCCTTATAAGGACTGAGAATTTTCTTCATCTCCACCATACTCCAAGACAAACATCCTCAAGCTACAAAGACCACAGAACAGATGATTCTGTATATATATACAGGGTGTTCGGGATAAATTTGACATATTTATAATTAATTATATTTTTCCGTAAGTTACATGTATTAACACACACTTCTCTTCATTTAAAAGTTTGGACCCTTCTTCATTCATATACAAGATGTCAGAAAGGATGGATAGCTGGAACCCACCTGAATCATGGAAGAGAATAACTTGTATCATGATGATTCGTGCCCGCCATCAAAATAAGGATATTACGACTGCTGCCCAATGCTCCCTGAATACAGTAAAAACAATCAGGCATGAACTAGAGACTTGCAATGGTGACTACGAGGATGTAGCAAGAAGAAAGATCCCTAGCAGACGATCTGATTGCGTTCGTACAGCAGAATTCCTCGCAAATCTGCAGGAACAGGTGTTGAAGAACCCTGGCATTGGAATTCGGGCTTTGTTCGTGGAGTTGCTAACTGTAGTCAAGCCCTGGATAACAAGGGTAGCCAATGGTAGGCCGTATGTATGGCAGCAGGATTCGGCCCCTTGCCACACCTCTGGGAAAAGTCAAAAATGGTTGTCTGAAAATTTCTACGACTTCACCAGTCCAAATGTTTGGCCTCCAAACTCCCCAGACCTTAACCCCATGGATTATTTTGTATGGGGCGCAGTTGAAAAAGACACCAATCGCACTTCCAGTAATACAAAAGCCCAGTTAATGGATAAAATTAAAACAGTTTTTGCGGCCCTTCCCAGGGAGACTGTAGCATCAGCTTGTTCGAGGTTCCGAAGCAGAATTGAAGCTGTGATCGATGCTAATGGTGGTTATTTTGAGTAAATCTTGTTGATAGTATTGTAATTAACTCTGCCTGTAATGTTTTTTTGTCAATTCATTAAATTTAATAGATACAAAGAAGATTTTCTTTTTACTTACGAAACTGTCAAATTTATCCCGAACACCCTGTATATATATATATATATATATATATGGTTATGAATGGTTATGAATATATATGGTTATGAATTTCTTGCACACCAATCTGTGTTAAACGATGAATATCACAAAAATGCACAACAAAAAAGCGTGCCTATCATAATTTTAATAATCTTCGAATGATATAATCACGTAATCACAAGAAAGATATTTATTTAACCAAATATTTCGGTCTGGAAATATCAGACCATCGTCGGTGGTATTACAAGAACAGTTTAAAAAATATACAAGCTAGAATACTAACAATAGATCGTTGAAATTAGAACATGCCGCGTGATGTTATATCACTAAGTATGAAACGAAATATTTTGAAGTAGAAACATGATTGAATTTGCTATTAAAAAAAAAAAATTAATGAGTAATCTTGATTAGGCTTTCCCAGATTTTTGATATAGATATGCAGTCATTACGATTCAGGTTGGGATGATGGAGCAAGGCCTCCACGCTTTCCTTGAACAAACGTTCGAACCTGTAACGGGATCTATGTAAGAGGCGCGTCTTGGACCAAAGGATGCTGTGGTCAGTTTCAATCCCGTGTTGAGCCAAACCAGACTTTTCAGGTTTATTGTGAAGAATGGATGATTGATGTTCTTGGATTCTTTTTTCAAGAGAACGTCCAGTCTGTCCAAAGTAAGAGAGATCACAGTTGCAAGGAATTTGATAAACTCCAGGAAGAGATAAAGTTGAGCGTTTGTCTTTAGAAGAAGGAAAATGAGAAGACAATTTGTTAATAGGAGAATACGTAGCTGTTAAATCATATTTCTTCAAAATTCTTGCGATAGGTTCTGAAATACCGGAGATATAAGGAATAGGTACTCGACGTATTGAATCTTTGTTGTTTTGTGGAGGATTATAAGATGTAAGAAGACGTTGAATACTTTTTTCAGAAAAGCCATTGAGTTTCATGTGTTGCTGGATAGTAGAAAGTTCTTTCTGTAGATAATCAAAAGTAGAACAATTAGTTTTGGCTCTTTTGATGAGACATTTTATAATTCCTGTTTTATGACATGGATGATGGGCTGATTCTTTCAGAATATAACGACCTGTGAATGTTGGTTTCCTGTATACTGTAGTTGTAAGAATATTTGAAGATGATCGGATGAGGAGAACGTCTAAAAAAGATAACTGGTTGTTTTCTTCTAATTCCATAGTAAACTTTATGCGATGATGTAAGGAATTAATACTGTTTAAAAAGGAAGATAAAGTGTTTTTACTGTGAGGCCAAATAGCAAATATGTCATCTATATATCTTACCCAAAAAGATGGTAGAGGGAAACTAGATGTGAAGAGGACTTTTTCTAAATGTTCTAAATAAAAGTTGGCTAAAGCTGGAGAAAGAGGACTTCCCATGGCTGTTCCTTCTACTTGGCTATAAAATTTGTTTTGACATATGAAATAACCAGAATGTATAACGAAATCGAATAGTTTTATAATATCTTGAGGAAAGATGTCAGCAAGTAGTTTTAAAGTTTCCTTAAGAGGTACATTGGTGTATAAAGATTCTATATCAAAACTAACCATAAGATCTGTAGGTTGTAATGAGACATCTTTTAATTTTTCTAAGAAATCTGAGGAGTTTTTTAAAAAAGAACTCGAGTTGCCAATGTAAGATTTCAGTAATTTAGCTAGATATTTGGCTATACGGTAAGTAGGAGAATCAATGCAATCTACTATTGGACGAAGAGGATAGTCAATCTTATGGATTTTTGGAAGGCCATAAAATCTAGGAGATCTTGCAAAATGAGTTTTAAGTCTTTCAATTGTGTCTTTATCTAAACTGATGACTTCATCAAGGAGAGAATTTAATTTCTTTAGTTGTCTGTTGGTTGGATTATAATCAATTTCTTGATATGTGGAGCGATCTCGAAGCAAAAGAGAAAGTTTTCTTCTGTAATTTACTGAGTCCATAACTACTGTTGCTTTTCCCTTGTCAGCTTTAGTGATAATGAGGTGATTATTTTTTCTCAAGGACTGTAAAGATTTCATTTCAGAAGGAGATATGTTAGAAGGAGGAAGTTTAGCCTTAAGTAGAGAAGAAGCGACTTCTAGGCGAAGAGCATTAGCTTTATCGCTGGTTAGATGATTAAGATTCCTTTCAATGTTAACTAGGAAATCTAGATATGGTATTTTATTTGGAACAATAGAAAAATCATGTCCTTTTGAAAGGATGAGGGTTTCGCTTTTAGTCAAAGGACGTCCGGATATATTTACAATCCAATTATCTGGAGTTATGAATGGCTTGGATTGTTTAGACGAAAGAGCCTCATATTTACGGTTAAGATGTTGACTTAGTTTATTATAAGCACGTTGAGTAGAACGTTTAGCTACATTTAGAACTATGTGAGAAAGATGTGGATCCAAATTTGTGGATATATAGGTGCGTAAATCAGAAGTCTGATGACTGTGAATAGCAAGATCACGTTTAGCAGCTTTAAGTTGATTACGGATTAGAGATAAACTTGTGTTCCGGTAAATATTATGAGCTCCAGGAGATTTTATTGTTTCTTTAATCTTAGCGAAATTGGGAATAATCTTGTTGTCGCGGCACTTTTTTAAGAAATTAATCTTTGCTCGTAACCTACCTTGTATAACTGAAAGTTTTCCTAATTTACCAGTTATTTTGGTAGCATTTTCCCCGTGAAGGATAAGAATTTGTTGTTTAAGGATACTTGCGACATAAGACTGAATGATATAATCACGTAATCACAAGAAAGATATTTATTTAACCAAATATTTCGGTCTGGAAATAGCAGACCATCGTCGGTGGTATTACAAGAACAGTTTAAAAAAATATACAAGCTAGAATACTAACAATAGATCGTTGAAATTAGAACATGCCGCGTGATGTTATATCACTAAGTATGAAACGAAATATTTTGAAGTAGAAACATGATTGAATTTGCTATTAAAAAAAAAAAAAAAATTAATGAGTAATCTTGATTAGGCTTTCCCAGATTTTTGATATAGATATGCAGTCATTACGATTCAGGTTGGGATGATGGAGCAAGGCCTCCACGCTTTCCTTGAACAAACGTTCGAACCTGTAACGGGATCTATGTAAGAGGCGCGTCTTGGACCAAAGGATGCTGTGGTCAGTTTCAATCCCGTGTTGAGCCAAACCAGACTTATATCTCCGGTATTTCAGAACCTATCGCAAGAATTTTGAAGAAATATGATTTAACAGCTACGTATTCTCCTATTAACAAATTGTCTTCTCATTTTCCTTCTCCTAAAGACAAACGCTCAACTTTATCTCTTCCTGGAGTTTATCAAATTCCTTGCAACTGTGATCTCTCTTACTTTGGACAGACTGGACGTTCTCTTGAAAAAAGAATCCAAGAACATCAATCATCCATTCTTCACAATAAAACTGAAAAGTCTGGTTTGGCTCAACACGGGATTGAAACTGACCACAGCATCCTTTGGTCCAAGACGCGCCTCTTACATAGATCCCGTTACAGGTTCGAACGTTTGTTCAAGGAAAGCGTGGAGGCCTTGCTCCATCATCCCAACCTGAATCGTAATGACTGCATATCTATATCAAAAATCTGGGAAAGCCTAATCAAGATTACTCATTAATTTTTTTTTTTTAATAGCAAATTCAATCATGTTTCTACTTCAAAATATTTCGTTTCATACTTAGTGATATAACATCACGCGGCATGTTCTAATTTCAACGATCTATTGTTAGTATTCTAGCTTGTATATTTTTTAAACTGTTCTTGTAATACCACCGACGATGGTCTGCTATTTCCAGACCGAAATATTTGGTTAAATAAATATCTTTCTTGTGATTACGTGATTATATCATTCAGTCTTATGTCGCAAGTATCCTTAAAACAACAAATTTAATAATCTTCGTTTCTTGATGCACCTGCAAGTGCGATGAATAGGAAGAAAATGAAAAAAAAAAAAATGCAACCATTATTTGCTTGATTTAAGGCATCCATATAGAGCCTACTAGAAACATCTCTTTTCACAATAGTAAAAATTATCAGATACCTATAGTACTTAATAGTTTTATTATAATATAATTTTATATATAAAAATTAAAATATTTTATAAACATTATTTTAAATATTCTAAAAATTCTTTTCACTTTGTACACATATATAAATACACTAAATATTTTTAAGTATGAAAGATAAATGTAAATGGGAAATTACTGTCTTTGTTAGCAGAATGATGTATAAAATAAGCTGCTATCTACTCTAAACGATAAAACTGTGTATTTGGAAGAAGAGGAGGTGTGGAGATCGCTATATTGCTAAAATGCATGTTACAAGCGAAATCTTTTCCTGGGGGTTGCATATTTGATTGCTATGACTAATTTTGTAACTAATGCTGAAACTAATTAATTCTAAGCCTAAATTTTGACCTATAGTAAATTCTTTATGAATTCATATTTGAGCTATTCAAAGTAATAGATTATAGCCCATTACAGATTATAATAGAAATAGACAGAGAGAGCTAAGGCTGTAAAGCAATCTTTGCAGGTTCATTCCATTTTCTCCTCATAGCGTTTCTATAAAACAAACAAACTTGAGACGAAACTTTCTTCTCAACTCGGCAAGAAAATTTCGATTTACAGCAGGAAACAAGCCCGACTGGGACTATTTCTGAAAAACAGCACGCGAAAGTGAAACACGTACGTGATGCCCACAACACGTGCAGAGAATGAAGATGGTCGAAGAAATGACGCAGTTCAAGAAGATCACGTGAGGAAAAAAAGTCCATCTCTCTCTCTCTCTCTCTCTCGGAAGTATATTTGCACTTATTCAGTAACCTCTTTCCTACTAATTTCCTATGCGACAGGATTCCACCATTAGGACTTCACACGGACCACAGTTTTGCATATTTAGCACCCTATTGCAATTCAGACTTTTTTTTTCAGCGATGGTTGTGCGCATGCGAACTTGAACCGATGACATAAAGAGTTCTGCATGTCAAGCTTTCGCTCTGAACTAAGCAAATAAGAGTGATAGGTCAATTTTATTATTTGATTTACGGAGTATTTGCTTGATAAAACCTACAAAATTTCATTATTAAGTTATTCAGAGTATTTTGAATAACTAAATGAGCAGATTTTGTAACTAAAGTATAAAATAGATTTTTGGAAACACTCAATATATTTGAGTGTTCAAATACATTGATTAGTCAGCGTTGTGGGGAAATCAAACCAAATATTCTTCCTTCGTCACATTAAAAATACTGCATTTTACTATTTAGGAGTCAAGAGATTTTTTTTTCACGTTATTATAATAATTCACTTTATACCATTAAGATAGCTAATTCACAATAAGAGAGCTGCGTTGGATTGTTCGGAATCTCAGCTAAAACAGCTAAGGCTACGAGACTAGTGCGTCAACATCTGTTAACTACGTAGGTTCTTCAGAGTTTATCTCGTTAAAGAGTCAAACTAGTTCAACTGAAGGTAAGTTACCAGGTCATGTAACTCACCTTCAGTTGAAAACTCGACCTTCAGTTAAAGTGTAAAGGTTAAATACATATTGTGTTGTTCTTAAATTTTTGAATTTCCTTTGCATTCAGTGTCCATGTTTTACAGCCATATGTCAGTATAGGAAGAATGCATTGGCTTAAAACTTTTCTCTTCAGGCATAATGGTAGTTGGTTTTTGAATATCGAATGTAATTTTCCAAATGCTTTCCATCCAAGCATCGTGCGCCTTTTAATTTTGTCCATGATATTTTCTTCCATTGATATCTATTGTCCTAAGTATAAGTAATGATCTACTTAATTTCCTCATTATTGATTTTTATTATTTCTGATTGGGCATAGTTATTGAACATAACTTGTGTCTTGTTTAGGCTTATCTTTAGGGCAGCTGTTTTGCTAGTAATTTGGTGTTCATGGATGCGAGTCTGTAATTCACGAGAAGTTGATGTAAAGGTAACTATGTCATCTGCAAAGCGTAAATGGCTTAAATATCTTCCATTTATCTTCAGATCTTTCCTTTCCCAATCTAGACGTTTGAATATTTCTTCTAGGCACGCTGTGGATAATTTTGGAGATATTGTGTCACCCTTTCTTATACCTCTCTGTATTTCCACAGTAGAGATGTTCCCACTGAAATAAATTGCTGCTGTGGCATCGGTGTATGCCGATTTGATGGTTCTGATGTATGGCTCCTCCACTTGTTGGTTTAAGTATTGCAAAAGTTTTAAGTGAATCAAAGGCTTTCTCATAGTCAATAAAACCAAGACATAGTGGTAATTGATATTCATTACACCATTCAATAATCTGCTGTACAACTTGAATATGATCCACTGTACTAAAGTTCCTTCGAAAACCTGCCTGTTATTTAGGTTGTGCGAGGTCTAGAGTCGCACAAAGCTTATGGACTTTTTGTAAACACTTTGTAGACCACCAGTAGTAGACTGATAGCTCGGTAGTTCGTCAAGTCGTCTATCTCACTTTTTTTATGTATCAGAATTAGGGTAGCCTTCTTCCATGTTGTTGGCATGATTTTTCTTCAGGCATAAAATAAATAGTTTTGCCAAGAGTTTGTAGATTATTTCTCCACCTGTTTTTAAAAGTTCAACTATAACTCCATCCTCACCTGCAGCTTTCCCATTTTGCAAGCTTTGGATGCTCTGCATAACTTCTTCTGTTAGAATCTGTGGTACATCAGCTGTGTCGTAGTTGTTTTCTTCATTTAATTCATCATCGGGATATAATATTGAGTAGAATTCTTCAACTCTTTTTGCTATAGCACATCTATCTCTGGTGATGGTCCCATCTTGTAGTTTGACTGCAAATATCTGTTTGTTGATGTTCATCAATTGCTGTTTGGCTTTTTTGAGACTACGGTTGTTTTCAATTGTTTGTTGTATGAATTTATAATGGAATTTTCTTATTTCTTCTGTGATACGTTTTCTGATCGTTTTACACAATTTAGTTTATTCAATTTTATTCTATAGGTTAATTGATTGTTTCATTTCTCGTTCGTTTCTTCATAAGCTATTTTGTTTCTTCAGAGAGTTTGCATTGTTTCTGTTCAAGTGAGCATTGTAAAAGGTTTTGGGTAATAATGTCATTACTTTCTGATAGATCAGCATTTTCCGTGTTGGAATATATCTTTTTTTTAATGTTGAGTTTGTGTACATGTACGTTTTTGCTTTGATCTCCGAAACATTTTTCTTCTTTCTTTTTGGCAGTTTATTTGGATTTTACTGCGTACCATACGACGGTCACTTCCAATGTTGAAGGTGTTTATAACAGAGCAGTCTTGAAAGATGTTTTTCTTATTGCAGAGTTGGGATATATCATGATAGAAGGCTTCAATTTCTTTTCTTCGTGAGTATGAATTATTGTTGGTGCATAGACGTGGACGATCTTAAGAGTGTATCTTTTCGAGGTTTGAACAACAATACTTGCTATTCGATCGGATACACTGTCAAATTCTATTATGTTGTTCTTCAGTTTTTTGTTGATCAAAAATCCAACTTTACTGATTCTTTCCTTATCTTGGCCTCTATAATAGAGTATGTCTCTATTTTTTAATCGAAGAATTTCTTACTATTATGTCTAACTTCGCACAGTCCAAGAATATCCCATTTTGGTCGCTTTAGCTCTTTGGTTAGTTCAGTTAGCCGTGCTTCACTGCTCAGAGTCCCACAATTTAATGTTCCAAGGTCCAGTTTCCAATCGCAGCATAATCTGGTTACCCGGGGATTCTTAGCAGCCTCTGCCTTCATGTTTAACTATTATTTTAATGTTTCCACATGGGATCGCCAGTCCTAAAGTCAGTATTATATATTCTGTATTATATTGCTTCTGAAGAACGTTATAAGTACAAAATAAACTTTAGATATGTGAAATAAAGTATGGTTCGTATGTAATTCAATTTGTTGATATAATTATTTCATATGATAACATAGAAAAAGTTGATTTATGCGCTTCAGTAGTGACACTTCCAACTTTATATATGAAATGACTATGAGAAAAAGAGTCAAGAGTTAGTCAAACAATGTTAAAGAAGTAGTGCATGTCGAGGCAACTCGCGGAGAAGGTGGCTAAAGCTATAAGCGTGTTTAATTCTTGAATAAAACCAAATATACAGTTTCTTGGTATCTTTAACACCCACCCACTCATATATATATATACACACACCAAAATAATACAAAGTAATAGTTGAAAAAAAGATCCATTTAGTCCATTGAGCAATGTCTCGCATTATATGGGCCTTAGTCCATTCTTATTAATGGATGACAGGTTTAAGCCGTTCATGGGTAGAAATCATAAAAAATGACACACCAACTCTACCAGTCTTGCTGGTTATCGCACATGTTTTGTTAGATGCTGTGCTGTGCTTAGCAGAAATATCAACTAGGGTAGTAAACCGATTTCGAAGAATTTCAGAGAATCATCTAGTTAAAAATAAACTGAGAAATAATTAAAATAACAGACAATCATAATATTTTGACTGGGCTGTGTATATATTTATTGTGAGAATATTATATTATATTATATTATTATTAAAATAAAATATTTTATTTTATATTTATGTAGCCGATGTAGTCTCAGTGGTATCCTGCAAGTGACTCAGGCTGAATTGCAAAGAATCCTTGTCTTGTATAAAACTCGTTCTATCTCATCCAACAGATGATCATTTGGGTTGAGATCCGGCTGAGCTAGTCGTTGAAAGATTGTAAAATCATTCTTATTCTAATCGAACTAATCAAAAAAGATTTCGCAACGAATATTTGTGTGCTGATAGAAACTGTGAACAGTTGGATAAACTGTGAGCATGAAGGGTCGACAATGGCATTCAAGTAGTCATAGAAACGTTCCTTTACCAGTATTCCTCAAGTCACAAAGTTTGTATTGCTGCTTTCAACTACAGTAATAGTAGCTATACCTTATGGCATTGATGTAAGCATTGAATTGAATACCAACTTTTCCTTTATCTCAGGTGTCCAGTAGGTGTTCAAATTCCTATTCCACCCTTTGGTGTATTTTTAACTGCCTTTTTGTACATTTTCTAGTTGTTGGACTATTCTCGGTGGACTCAAGACATTTTATTGTATAAAATGTCTTGAGTCCACCGCGAGTGCATATGATTCAGTAATACTTGAAAAGTGCATATGATTCAGTAATACTTGAAACCGATTATTATTTTGCACTTTAAGTCACTTAGATTTCCCTGTTTCCATTATTGCTTTGATCTGCGCGCGTGTGCGCGCACAAACACGCTAACTGAATGAAACAACCACGCGACTCCTGTTAACAAAGCCTGCGGAGAGTACCATCGAACTGAGTATAGCATGAAATTATACCAGAACTCAATAATTAAAGTTGTGGATTTGTTTTAACTGCAACAATATTTTTACTAACTTCGACAAAAATGTGCACGATATTTCTTTAGATAACTATAGTTTAAAATAAAATGCCATTAATAGTTTCTTATTATTCAATATAAAAAAGCCTATAGCTGAATCCAATATAGGGAGAGTTTCCATTATGGGTCGACTTTACGTTTATTTTGTGTACGTGAACAACTGTGGTCCATAATCATTCCCCTTTTGTGCATCAGTTCCAGCTGATGCACAAAAGAGGAATGATAATTGATGCAAACAGCTTCTTAGCTGTTTGCATCAAGTTACTTGCTTTAGTGCATGAATACTATCAGAGAAACCCCGTAACCTCCACAAGAGCTTTTCTAAGAATAGTTTTACGTTATGGAACTAACAAGGACTCGGCGAAACACAATGCCACGAACACAGGATGAATTCTGGCTATCTAAATACGCTTGAATTTTGTAATTAAAGGAAGGAGAGAGACATTTCACTATTATTGCAAATGTCACTCACAAAGTTTGATGCACCTGGAAGCAAATGCACTTCATTCAGTGTTCTATTATTAGAAAATCAACGAACCTTTCGACAAGCATCCACAACCGGTAATTCCAAAAGTTCACTAGAATGAAATTTAATTATCTTCAGTAATTAAGACTAGAAAATGAGAAGCTGTGTGTGTGTGTGTGTGTGTTCATTATGTTTGGGTTTGGTTAGATCTGTGGGTTTCCTTAATGGAAACCAGAAAATTAGAATAAATAGTACGAATGCCCTGAAAATGTAAATGTAATAATGGGTACAGGCAAGCGAATGAGCTATATTATTCCTTCGTACGCGCACCACGCACGCACGCACGCACGCACGCACGCACACACACACACACACACACACACACACACACACACACACACACACACACACACACACACACACACACACACACACACACACACACACACACACACACACACACACACACACAGAGAGAGAGAGAGAGAGAGAGAGAGAGAGAGAGAACTTAGCTAGAAATGAGCAATTAGGGCAAACTCCTCAAGTCTACATATGGTGGATAAGAAAAACATAAGGAACTTGCGATAGCCAGTTTTGTACGAAGTAACAAGCTTTTTCTTCTACAGAAACTAAGAATTCTTAACCTCAGAACAGACTAATTAACCTAAGAACAGATGACAGATACTAATAGCATTAATTTCTTTCGCAGTAATTCTAATCTAATCCAGCTTAGCAAGAACGAAGTGGAAATAAGTGAGACGACTGCAAGCACTTAATCAACTACTGCTAGTTTTCTTTATTCCATGTAAACTCCCTCTCTTTATATATAATAATTAGTTTTAGAGCGATGTTTTTAATCTTCTTCTTCTCTGACGTTGAGAATCTTTGTGATGTATCCGAGTCTGAGGAAACTGCAACCGAATTGCGAAGAATTCAAGTAGTAATGCAACGGAGTGCTTTATTTTTCTACTTCGTCTCATCTCATCGTGAAACAACAATAAAACAACTCAACAATGAATTTATGCGCGAACTAAGCAGGTTCTTCATTAATCTTGTAGCTCCGTGAGGCCAAAAAAATGTTAGCATTGTTACAGTTATTACGTCTGCTCATGATGAATTGTTCTCAACCTTGTCACTGGATTTGTTCGTGGTTGTACACCGTATCTTTTCTGTTTCTGCTTAAAAGGTTTATCCGTTTATACGAAAATTCCATCATTTAGTTAACTGTCATCAATCATCTTTCTCATCTGCCTGAGAGCCTAATAAGACAATAATTAATACTTCCGGTCAATTTCTATCTCTACTGAAGAAATAGATGCTTGCTCTAAAGGTTCGGATTTGGCTATATCTCCAAAAGTCGTTCCTGATATTGATTTTTTCCCCCTAGCTACAGATAAATCGCTACGAATTGTTCCTTCAGATACGGCTAATCTCTTTCATTTTGAAATTACACAAATCCAAGCTTCTAACTTCTAATTAAGATCTTACACACTAAAAATGCAACACTAATTTTATTTGGATGAAGGAATCAAAATGAAATTTAAGTCTTATCATCGGCACTCCCTTTGATTGCATGATGTCTACAATGGAAATATTACGCCATGTCCTGTTGTAGATTGCATTGGTTCTTGTTGCTATAAAATTTCAAAGCATCTTTCTAAATTATTTTTCAATAGAAAATCAGTTTTTCATTTATTAAGAAGAGTTCTTAGTTTTTTGTTTTATTTTTTATTTTCTTCGTTATTTCATTCAGGAAATAACAATATTTTTTAATGTATCTGAGTAATTTAAAGCACTGTTTCAGAAGTTGGCAAATCATCCCAAATTTCTTCTTTTATTCGAATCATTAACTGAAATATTTACAAGTATTGTCCAGTAAATTACAGAAGTAACATCTTCTATAGTTATTTATAACTGTAAAAATACATTTGTTGTAGAAGTTTTATTTCAAAATACTTTGAAAAACACCAACTGCTGACTTGTTGTATTCGACTTACTGCTTTATAACTTTTTGCACATAAAATACACATTCAATATTGCTAAATATCATTTTTGATGGTCCTTTGTTGCAAGTTCACTTTATTTAAAGGATGTTTTATGTCCTTTCATTCTTATCATGAGCATAAATGACATTTGAGAGTGTTTCTGAAACGTTAATATTTGAATTCGATGCAACCGACTAGTGCCATTTGATCTATTCGAAAGAATTCCAAATCTTCCTTCGATCATGCATTCACCGATCATCTAAAATAATAATTAATAATAAAATATTTCTAAAAACTTAAAGAAAACAATGAAAGGTGTATTAATTTATTTCGTGTTATTAATGAAATGCAAAGAATTTATTGTATAAATCTTTTAATTTAAGCTATTTTATTATTTGCATTTAATTAATATAAAATATAAGTAAAATATTTTGAATATTTTAAGAAAATAAAGAAAATATAGCAATATTAGCATCATGGTTTCTGAAAAAAAATTATCATATCATGGCAAGCTTTGATATTATCACCTTTTAATAGAACTCCAACGAAATTACAATTCTCGCTTCGATCACTGAAACCCCCCCCCCTCCTCGATGTAGCCATATTTTTACCTGCTTTGGGTATGATTGTCGATGTCATATTATGGACAAACAGAAAAATTCATAGAACAACTAATCGAAGAACACATCCAGAATATCCTTAATGGAATTGCGATGACTCAGTTCTATCTGGACATCTTCTGTGGAACCAAATGGTGACCGGTCTACATGATACTAAGTAAAACTGAAGGCACCAGTGTTATCACGAGAGTGAAACAGAGATTGTAAACTACAGAATTTATGATCATCTGTAGCCACCTGAACGTAAAGCTTAGTTTTTCAAAAACCATGAAGCTGGTATCGGAATATTTTCTTTATTTTTTTAAAATTGTTTCAAATATTTCATTTATATTTCATAATAATTAAATACAATTAATAAAATAACTTAAATTTAATGATTTATATAATAAACTAGCGTGCAATTTTATTAATACTATGAAATTCATTTCTACACCTTTAAATTTTTTATCCTATTACTATATATATAAAAAAAAAAAGTCTTTTTTTTATCATTCTTATAAGAACTATAAGAATGATAAAAAAAAATGTCTGATGCCGAATTGATTCGCTCTTCTGAGAAACTCAATATATATATATATATATATGTATGTGGTAGCTAACTTCCTTGCCTTTTCTTGATGTCAAACTGATTCGCTCTTCTGGGAAACTCAAAATATCGATATATAGAAAGCCAACAGATATCTGCATAGTCAGTCCCATCACTTCCCTCCTCATAAGCTTGGAATAATTTTCACCTTGGGACATAGAGCCCGTTCTCTTCTGGATGACCCAAGTGAACGTCTTACAGAAATAAACCATCTGAAAACTTCTTTCGAAGTTAATGGATTTTCCAAGAGAATCATTGAAAAATTCCCTCTTAATCCTCCTAGACATCACTCAGAAGAAACAAACAGATTCGAAGGCAATATATATCTATTCCTTGCATAAGTACAGTTTCACATAAATTAGCAAAAGTTCTAAGAAAATACAATATCAGATCCTTGTTCACTCCACTTCCAAAGATCCGTTTCTTAATAAGCCACCCAAAAAACCTTGTCATCATCAACTCAAATACCCTGGTGTATATAAAATATTGTGTGATTGTGATATTCCTTATTTTGGGCAGACAGACAAATCTGCCGAATTGCGTATGGAAGAACACATGAGGGACATTACTTGCAAGAGACAGCGAGCCAGTGCATTATCAAGTCATATCCTTTTCTCGGCTAATCCTAATGATGAAAACCAAAGTCACAAAGTCTGCTGGGAAAAATCTACTAACATCTTCCGTTGCAATGATGAACTACAGAAAAAAATCGTGGAATCTAGAGAAATCATCTTCAATCCTGTTCAACTAAATAATAACTAGCTACAACCTCCCAGATTGTCATTCAGCTGTAATCATGTACTGGCGTCCACGAGATGCTACTAGCACGCACTTTCCCAACAATACAACTAACGAAAGAACAGCTTTAAATACAACCACAACGATTTAGTGTCAATTATGTATAGCGACTCTCTATGATGTTCATAGTTTATTTAAGCTTCAGTGTTTTTTCTTTTTTCTTTCTTTTATAATGTCACCTGATGAAGGCTGTTACAAGCCGAAACTAGTCGTGTTTTTATATTAAAACCTTTTTATTTAAATCTCGGTTCTAGTCATTCAATTCTTTATAAAAATATGTATGTTAACCGAGTTAATGATCATTCTTTCATATATATATATATATATATATATATATATATACACACAGGTAGGAAACCCTGGGAGGATAATAGATAGCAATGCTGTAGCCAATGAAGTCCTAAGTGAGGCTCGGCTATTGCTGTTACCCTCCTGCTATGATCAGAGCTTTAATAGCTCAATAACACCTTATTCCTACACCGTCCTCTACATACAGGAAACCGTGGGAGGATAATAGATGGCAATGCTGTAGCCAATGAAGTCCTAAGTGAGGCTCGGCTATTGCTGTTACTCTTCTGCCATGATCAGAGCTTTAATTGCTCAATAACACCTTATTCCTACACCGTCCTCTACACACAGGAAACCTTGGGAAGATAATATATGGCAATGCTGTAGCCAATGAAGTCCTAAGTGAGGCTCGGCTATTGCTGTTACCCTCCTGACATGATCAGAGCTTTAATAGCTCAATAACACCTTATCCCTACACTGTCCTCTACAGATAACGGTGAAGATGAAAAGCATTCTTGCTTCGCCCCTTTAAGCCAGTCCTTATAAGGACTATAAGGAAAGAATATACATCATCATTCATCCTAAAATGATAAATTCCTATCACAAAATGATAAATTCCTGGTAATTTTACAGGTTATATATGAGTAAAGAAAATTATCTAAACATAAACACTTTTCACTATTGTATTCATGTTTAGTTACCCCCCGCTTTCCCAAAATGGCAGTCTTAGCAGCTTATATAGCTGATAGAATAAAAGTCACAGAAAGAGATTTTTATTTTTATTCCCACAGTTTTACGTTTTCTTCCTAATAGTACAATATAAAGGACATGAAAATCATATTAAAACTGAAGTTTTTTTATTTTAAAATTATGTTTGTACATTATATGTTTTAATGAGAAAGTGTTAAGAAAAATCATTATTCAAATTTGACGAAGCGTCATCATTAACAACTACTTGAAGAATAATGATTTTAAACTTCATTTAAAGAGCCGAAGCAAAATAGAAAATAAGTAAAACAACAACACACTTACCATGTCATATTTATATAAAATATATATCTCTTTAAATTGAGAATGTTCCTGTTTTATATTTAACAATTCATACCCTGGTGTCTAAAAGCTAAGGACGAACTACATTTTATCGGTATATGAAGAAATTTTCATGACTACAGCCAAATGTGGACATAAATTTATTGCCAGCATACTAATAAATTATATTACACAAAAATGTGTTATAAAATTCGTACAAATTAAATTTCTATACGTTTTGGGCAAAAGTTACAAATTTTTTTAGGACGTAGTTAAGTTAAGGAATTAATGTCAGTGCTTACAGAGACAATGTGGAGAGACATTTCAATACGGATACGTCCACCCGGAACTGCGATGCAGTTCTCACAACGTCGTACCATGCTTAGCACCAAATGATTCAGAAGTTCTTGAGGCAAACTGGCCCACTCCTCTTTCAGAACACAGATAAGGCCATGCTTATTTTCTGGAGGGGAATTTCCAGCAGCAATGCGTCTCCCTATTGCGTCCCAAACATTTTATGGGGTTGAGATCTGAGGAGCATGCTGGCCACTCGATTGGTTTCGATTAATATCCTCGGTCTCTAAATATCTCCATTGCTCATGTACGATGTAGTGTGATACTGTTATCCACAAAATCAGGTCTTCGCCTACAGCACCACAGAACAATCGAACATGACGCTGAAGAACTTCATTGCAATATCGTTCACCAGTTATAGTCACTTTCTCTAGCACTTGTAGCTCGGTGCGTCCATTAAGCATAATCTCTCACCACTCCATGAACCCAGCAGAGCCATATCTATCCCTTTCAAGAACATTCTCGCGATGATAAGCAATGCCACTTTCACGCCAAATCAAGTGTCGTCTAGAATCAGAGGAAAGACTAAAACGATTCATCTGTAAAGAGTACATTAGCCCATTGGTGTCTTGTTCAATTTTGATGGATACAACACCACTGCAAACGTGCTCTACGATGAGTTATGGATAAGCGGACGCAGAATACAGGCCTTTGGGCGTATAGGCCTGCTTGTTGCAGACGTCTTGCCACAGTTTGTCGAGATACCCGCGTACCTGTGCTGGAATGGAGCCGACTTGCAAGCTGACCTGCCGTGGTGTGTCGGTTACGTTTTGCTGTTATAAACAATTATTTGTTTTCTTGCTCCGTGGTAGAGCGAGGACGACCTCTTAGTAATCGTCTGGAACACCTTCCATTAGTTTTAGACGCTTCTCAGAGCCTGGATACAACGCTATGCGAGATTTCAAACTTTCTGGCAATATCAGTAATTCTGCGGCTTTCTTCAAGCTTTCCAATAATTCATCCCCATGTGAAATCATCTAGATGATGTCGTTGAGACACTACAAGACATTCAAGTTTGCAACTTTATTCCTTTACGAAAAGAGCTTCCTCCAAATGCAATTCGCTTAGGGCCGCCTTTTGAGTGTTGTTGAGTGCTACTACGTGACCCCTTCGCGCACGATTTCAAAATTTGAAGGTGTCCCTGCTTTCTATGTTTGTTGCCGTAGTCGCCGAAGAAGATAACACATCAAAATTTTAAATCTGCCCATTCATAACTGCCACATAATAGGCGGGGATTTTAACGCACAAACTGGAGTAGACTTAGCTGGAGCCACCCACCAGAAATATAGGACAATATACATATCACTACAACAAATCACATGAACATCTGCTTTCATAACTTTGCAATGACTACAACTATATCATTCTCCACATCAAGTTCTTCGCTGTCAAACAGAAAATGGACAAGAAAGCGCCCAAATAGATCAAAATATCAACTCGATCACATACTTATAAATGATAAATGGGTTAGATCAATACAGAATTATAGATCCTACAACACCCTCTTTCTTAACTCGGATCACAGAATCATTAGGCTAACAGCTACCAACTCAACAGCAACAAGCTATATAAACAGAACAGTTTGGAAGATTCCTCAACCCAAAATAAAGAAGAAGGTTTTCAGATTGTGAAGTATCTCAGTAACAAAGAAAGGAAACCCAAAAAATTAAGAATTAAAGATAAAGACGATGAAACTAGAGAAGACAAAGATAAAGAATTATCAAACTGGAAAATCTACTTTAAAAGTTTACTAAACATTAAAGACACTTCACAAACTCCAGTGCCCAGCATCAAAATAAGTGAAGAAATACCTGTAAACCGCAATAAATACACTCTTGACGAACTCAAAGTAGCACTCAGCAAGAAAAGAAAAAAAAACAAAAAAAAAAAAACAGTTAAAGCTGCAAGGACTGATGGAATCGGTCGAAGCCATACTCCACGGTGGCGACCAGCTACAGAATATTTTCCTTAATATATGCAATAACGCTCTCAGTACAGGAGAAATAAAAGTACCTCCCCATTGAAAAGAAGGTATAATTGTACCGATATCAAAAAAGGAAACCTAAATAAACTGGAAAACTAACGTGGAATAACTCTATTACCTATAGCTTTGAACCTTTACAATAAAATGATTCTTAATCGTCTAGGACTTTATATTTCCTAACTATTAAGGAAAAAATCAAGCAGGATTTATAAAGAACAGAAGCACATTACAACAATCTTCCAATAAGAAGATTATTGGAAGGTTCCAAAGACAAGAATATTCCTCTTATCCTCAATTTCATAGACTTTCCAAAGACATTTCACTCCATTAGTAGAATTAATATGTTTAGTGTTCTTTATCATTATGGTATTCCCAAGAAAATTATTGAAGCAATTGCAGCACCTTATCGATATTTTCACGCCCGTGTTCTTGTCAATAGGGAATTGACAGATAAATTTCCTATAACAACAGGGGTTCTACAAGGAGACACCTTGGCTCCCTTCCTCTTTATAACAACAACCTTAGACTACATTTCCAGGATGGTTGAGGACGAATTCGGTGCAACGCTAACAATCAACGATAAACAACCCTCTCTCAGTGACCTCAGCTATGCTGAAGATTAATAGATTCATATTTATCCAAGGCGCCACAATACTTTGACAAGCTATGCCAAGCTGCAAAAATATGTGGTTGTCAGTTAACTGAAATAAAACTAAAATACCCACAAATATAGTACAAAGTTCCATCATTAAAGAACACAATCAACTTTTAGAAAAGGTAGAAGACTTACAATACTTAGGCTCAAATATAAATAATAATGTAAATGACATAATATTAAGAAAATATAAAGCTCTCAATCAACAGAGGAATGTAATAAATATATGGAAATCGCCCCTCATCACCCTGGAAACAAAAATTAGATTTACAAAGCAACCTCTCAGGCTATCTTCTTATATGGTGGAGAAACATGGAACGTTTCCACCCAAAAAGCAGTAGAACCTATTAATAGCTTTAATACAACCTGTTTAAGACTGTTTCAGTAACTCCTGGAAAGATCACATTTAATTCCATTCTTTTAGAAGAGGCAAACCCAAAACTTTGATTAAAACCCAACGCAGACGTCAACTTGACTGGCTTGGACATCAACTGAGACATCCTCCTTCTCCATATACTTTGACATCTTAGTTTTATACACTCCCTCAAATGGACAAAGACGGAGAGGAAGACCAACTGAACAATTCTGGCAGAATATACCTTATCAGCACAGTATACACTCTCTCTCTCTCTCTCTCTCTCTCTCTCTCTCTCTCTCTCTCTCTCTCTCTCTCTTTCTTCACGAGAAATAACCTCAACTAGCTCAAAACAGAGAAGCCTGGACAACCACATATAATAATCAACTTTTTCTTATTTCTATTTATTTAGTTCGTTTTCAATTTACAATTTACAAATTGTAAATTGAAAACGAACCCCATGATGATGATGATGACTTGCTTTCGACTCGAAATCAGGTCATCATCATCATTCGAATATTCGAAATCGTCAGTTATGCAAATTGCCACAAGGCGATTAGTTTTAATTGGGGGTTGTACTCTTCACAAATAGTGTTCGCCCTTAGATTTTGGACACTAGTGTATTTCCTTTTTTCAATATACCACTGTTAACAAGATGCTATTTTCGAATATGTTTATCAAAATTTATACTTAGAATTAAATAATAACGGTATCGAAAAAAATAATGTATATCGACTATTAATATTTATTTCTAAATTTTTCCGAAATTTATATTTTTACTTATAAAAATTATTTTATAATTTATGTGGTTTAATTTAAGTTAAATTAGAGTCCTTTTCAGACTTTTTTTTCCACTTCGGTTTGTAAACAATATTTTTCGCATTAACTGTTTTTATAAAAAAAATAGAATGTTGACGGATTAAGTTGATTTTTTTTTGCCTAAATTAAAAATAAACAACGAACAAAAAAATAAGAAGTGTTTCTACGAGTTGATATTTTTCTGTAATATTTGAATCATTCGCAGATATAATACAACAAAATCAATCCGTTTAGTTAGTTCGGTCCTAATTAAAATGTTCTTCCTCGTTTGGATAATAGGACCACCCTTTGGAAAAATCTAAATTGGAACTTCATTAATAACTGAAGAAGCTTTTCAGAACATTCCCATTGGTCACGTGGAAAAGTTATCCTCAGAACTACCATTATAGTAAAAGAATCTAATCTTGTGGATGGATTGAACGATATGCAAAGTAACAAATAAAGTATGAAATATGGAATATTGCACTTAGATGTTTATATTATAATTCTTAGAAGATGTAACTTTCTTAGGGTAAGCATGTGAAATAAAATATTTGTCCATTGTCTTAAGATCGATATTTTGAAGAACGAAATCGAATACGATGGCTCACTTAGCCTTTGACGCCGAAGGTTTTTCAAAGGCGCGTGCATCGCACGCGTGTTTGGCATACTTAAACAGACTTCAGGCTCAAGAAAGATATTAATAGTAGAAGGCTCTCTGTGGCAGTTATTAAGACAAGGCCTAACTGTAAACTCTACTTATGACGGCATGGCAGTCCCTTGCATAGTCAAACCGCCACTACTTCGGGAGGCCATCTGTAGTTTGTCACGCGCCGACAGAGAAGATAACACTCATCTCTAAACCGTTAATCCCCGTGTATCGTATGGAGCATACGGGTGTGCGTGGGTACCTATCACCATCTGAGGCAATATTATGTCTTCAACTGTACTATTGCTTCAAGCGAAGAATTGTTTGTGGTTTTGTTAGAAGAAAAAATATATCTTTTGTTAAATGAATATTATAGTACAGCTGGGAGTGGATAAAAATATATCTACAGATATAAATTTTTTTTATATTTTTAGATTTAATCGTTTTTAAAATACATTCTCAGTCATTCGCTAGATGTTCTATTATCTGTGCTGACCACCAAGTAGAACTGAATGAAAACCTAATTCTCTTTTAATTAAAACATGTTATTTTGTCCATTTATGTATTCTATTTATATTATTTTTTGTTGCTATTTCTATGTCGAACAGATGACATCTTTGCTTTACGACCAGCAGGATGTGAATTTCAATCCACGGTGGATGCACGGATGTTTATGAATAAGTAATTTTTGATCCACTGACGCTACTAATCCGATATTTGTTATAACCCTTTGTGGATAGGATTATCATTAAAATTTCAATTATATCTGAGTCAACATTCAATAGTCGAGATTCAATAATAAATCAACGAGACTGATTTTACTAGGGTGAAGGCGGAACCAACGGATCGGCAGTTCAGTTTTTTTTTTTTGCTATTTTTTAATGTGCTTGAATTCCATTCACTACGTTAAACTATTACAATGACAGCAGAGGGAAACTAAATATCAAAATAATATTAATATCCACTGAACAATTTAGCTTGAAAGAAATTTGTGAAAAATGACTTAAAAATCACACTGAGAAGCAACAGTTGGAAAAGAGAGAAACCTATGTTGATTTGTTCGAATGAAATCCAGTCATATTTAGCACATCAGTCACTTTTGTCAAAGTTGAATATTTCAGTACGATCCAAAGAGAAACAGAAGGCAGAACAAGGAATGAAAAAAAAAAATAATCAAAAGACAGTGATGATCTGTTTTTGAAATAAAAAAAGGTTATTGTCCGAATTCGCTTTGTCTAGCCCAGGAGTGCAAAAAAGTAATTGTTACACTTACGCCGGCCGCATTTTAAAACTTGAATTTTTAGGGAAAAATAAAATGTATATAAAGTTCAATAATTATGTTTATTGATAATAGCATTTTAATATTATACATTACATTTTTTTGAATCAACAATTTTTCGGATTAATATTGATAAATAACAGCTTTAGTAATTACTTTACAAACAGACAAAATAAATATTACCACAATTTTACATAATCATGAAATAACACACATCTCTTTCATGAGGCGTCGCTAGTGTGAAGTTGAGATACTGACCAATCAAATTTCAGTATTTGTTTAGCGCAAGCGCTATAGTTCATTTCTGTTAAAGGGCAGGAAATGTAAAGAAACAAGCAAATATTATCATTATGGTTTTAATAAAAATCACAATGATAATAAAAATATTTATTTACATCAACAATAACAACAAATGAATCTACTGATTTTTTTATATAATTTAATATTATACAAATACGTTTTCTTCTGTTTATTCAATTTTACGACGAGGGCAGCATTAAATCATTGAACGGGCCCGCATCCGGTCTGTTCAATGATTTAACGATTCAATGTTGTGCATCCCTGGCACATCCCTGAGATGTGCCAGGGATGCACAACATACGGTCTTTTTTTAACTGCATCTAGAAGATGATGCAGTTTAAAAAAAATTATAGTTTCTTATATTCTTACATTACTGTCCATATTTATTTTTGATAAAATTGGCAAAATTCCAAGATCAGCACCAACCAATATGCCCCGTTTACTCCCATTCAGTCTTACATTTACTTTCTTTGTTCATGTAACAAAAGAAAATGTAAATCCAATAAAATTTTACATTTTCGCTTACTAATCATTTTTTCTTCAAAGTGGTCAGAATAAACTTAATGACTATAAAGTCTGCCTGGGGTGTTATGTTGGTAAAAGTCACTGTTTTCTTATAGCGACGATTGCAGATTGGAATCTTGCGTAAGGCCTGGATGTTTATAAAAGCTTGCTCTGAACTAGCTGCTGTATAGCTTCTTGCGTTTATAAGGCTCGTCTTTAGAAAAATATTCAAAAATAAAAGAGTAATCAGAATATGCAGTGATGATTTTAAAATCACGCGCATCACGTTTAATACCCCTTGCAGGAAAAATAGCTTCTTATAAGCGTTGAAGATGGTTGATAATGTGGTCTCTGTTAAAGAGCGAGTATGAACTGTTCCCTGTAAAATACAAAATAAAGGCTTTGGTGTTTGTGGGCCAGAGTAGGGCTGAATGTAAACATCGCGTGATAGCTTTTCAAAAATACTCTCCGTTGAAACTATCATTAAAACATGTCATTTAGGATTTCTTATAGATGTCAATTAGGGAGTATTTCTAGTTCGAAAAAGTTTTCTTTATGAATCATTCAAACAACAGAGTGACCAGTAATATAGAGCAATTCAGCTTTTACTAAGAATATGTTTAATTATTGTAAAAGTTAGTTTCTTTGAAATTACAGCAAGCGTACCAATAACAATTGGGATGCTGGGATGACTTTGGTGTGTTTAAGTCACAACCGATCTACTTCAATTGCCAGATCTCGATATTTAGTAATTTTTTCCAGTTCTTTGTTGTTGATGTTGTTATCGGTAGATAATGCGATGTCAATAATCCAAACTTGTCCATGTTCAGTAATTGTGATGTCAGGTTTGTTGTGTTCCAAAGGCCGATCATTTTGTATTCTAAAGTTCTGAGAATTTTTGCCGTTTCTTTTTCGAATACTGCCTCTATTTTATGCTTCCACCAATTATCAGAAGTGAAAAAACTTTTTTTTTTTCATACATACCATATCATGGGGGTATTTATAATCAGTTTGGGATCTCTTACTGCAAGCACTGATCAGATGTTCTACAGCTTCATCTTTCTGATCGTAAAATCAGCATCTACTGTTATTGCCAATGTCCTCAATTTTTGCTTCGATCGCATTAGTTTGTATTGTCTGTTCTTGAGCAGTTAACTTGTTCCTTTCTTAATATATCCATATTGTAGCCATTGCCAGGTTTTGACGTTGTCAATTTTTTCCTCGGTATATCGTAGAAATTGGCCATGTAACAATTTATTTTTCCAGCGCACAAATTGATTATTTTGTTGTTCTTTCTTGTAATCGAATTTATTTCCTATTGCTTTTAGAAGACTTTGTGAAATGGCTTGGAGCATTTGCTCAGTGCTACTGTCAGTGTAATTTTTTAAATCAATTTATTCTTCTTCGAGAGTTTGTCTCCCTTGCAGCGGACCCTGTCCGCCTATTCTCCTTGATAGATGCAGCAGGTTAGCATGACTTGGTGGATGTAATGTACGACACACCCTCATTAATTCATTCAGTCATTTATTATTATTATTATTATTATTATTATTATTATTATTATTATTATTAGAGTCAGCATTCCACCAGGAGACATTAGACGATCTATGATGATAAAGGCATAAACTCTATGAATTACTGGGCAGTATCGGTACTAGAATTCTGTTCAAGGATTTTATGTTTGTGATGGGGGGGAGGGAACTGGAGTATCCGGAGAGAAACCAACTACAGTCAGAGACTGACTTAAAAAGAAAAAGAAAAGAAAAGAAAACGAACAGAAGGTGAACCACATATTGACTAATCACGACTGTATGCAAATCAATATTCAAATGGTTTGTGTAATATATGCCTATATGTGCTATTTGTATACAAACACATGGCAATACTGAAAAGTTCAACAGTGTCAAACAGATAATAATTATATGGGAATTTTAATTAACGTACCCTTCATCATAACAGCAAATTCTAACTTACATTACACAGTTTCTCCTTCTACAACCCCACTGATGAAGGTCATTCCACACTATATTTATATTATGACATCTAGTAAAGGGTTATCAAAAGGTTCAGCGGAATGAAGCAAACTCATGCTGTCTATATATATATGTACCTTAATTAAGGTGGCAATGTAAGGCAGTCGGCTAGCCATTTCTCTGTTGCATACCCTCTAAGAGTGTGTGTGTGTGTGTGTGTGTGTGTGTGTGTGTGTGTGTGTGTGTGTGTGTGTGTGTGTGTGTGTGTGTGTGTGTGTGTGTGTGTGTGTGTGTGTGTGTGTGTGTTCATGGGACTAGTCTGTCTGTATGCGGGATGAAAAACCCTTTACCTCAATATGTGACCGGCTAACTCACCTTCAGTTGAAAGGTCTTGATTCTTCCTGTCAGACGGATTCGAACCTAGGTCTTTGTCTATACCGACTGAGCTAGGGAGGGGAGGCTCCCAAATTTCTTTTTCTCGTACAATAGCGATTTTTCTAAATGCTGTTATTGGCACAGAATAGCTGATGCTCTATATTAAATACCAAGGCAATATATTAGGTCCGTTATTGTTTAATGAAAGAAGATTTTATACAATACTTTTATATTACTTAAATTCTTGTTTTTTTTTAAATTAGATTTGTAATATTGCCCAGTTATGATACGATTGTTCACTGGATCATATTTAACTATGAACTCGTTGTTTAGACATTTGAATCGCTTTTTTTTTTTAATGAGAAAAAAAAATTGAACAACTCTGATTTAAAGAAACATAAATATTGTAATAAAATGACTAAAACTTAAATTTATTCTAAAAACTATCAACTTCCTATAATGTTTAACTTCTTTTTATTGTATTGAGCACGCAATCAAGTACATAAGCGCTCAAAGTCGAAATGAAATTCTTGAAAGATAAAAAGAAAAAAAAAAAACAAATAAACAGAATTGTTCATCTATTCGCGTTATGTGTTAGTTGTGTGCATTAGTAGCACAACTTCCACAAATGATTCTATGAATAAAAAATGATCATTTTCGAGAACATCGCGTGCAATTTAATGCCATATTACTGCAAACATTTTTCAAAGCAGATGTTTGTAAAACACGACTCTTCACTACATCATTTGTCACCCGTCCGGGAGCGGAGATAGAGTAAATTAAGAAATGTGGGATCAAATTTATTATTTAGTCTCAGGATATTTTGCTCTTCATATTTCAAGGTGACCTCAGACGATTTGATAAATCATTCAAACTTTTCAGGTTGCATCTAGTGTAAATTTTTTTTCCTGTGTTTTAACCAGAATATACTTATATAATTACCTCTTGGCCAAATCGAGTAGGAAAGTTTTTTTTAATCTAAGTTGAATTATCACATAATGAGTAAGATTTAGATTTTTTTCGAAAGAATGAAAAAAGACCCGTAAGCCAACTTGGTTCGCCTAGTAGTTAAAGTGCCCACTCTCCAGCCAATAGACTACGGTTCTAATCCCAATGTGAGCAGGGATGATTGTGATTGTTCTTTAGATGGAATAATAATTTTAACGTCCATGAGAGGCTGTTGTACCCTCATTGGAAACTAGAAATGGGCTGAAAACTTCCATGTTTGGTCTCTCCTGGATTACGTAAAAAATAAAATAAAAATTTAAAAAAATTATAAAAAAATAATGGCAACGGTACCAGTGGCGGCTCGTGGCTTGAAATCGTGGGGATGCTGCAACTTTCGAAATATACATACATACACACTGTAAGTATACAGTGTATGTGTTTGGATAAAATATCAAAATTATGGTAAAAATTTAAAAAAAAAATTAAACTCGAAAAAATATTGTTTATTATCGATAAAATTATACAATTTGGTATAATTCAAAATTACTTAAAAATAAAATGTATTCTTCTTGTTTTGTTTCATGAAAAAACATTGTTTATTATCTATAAAATTATACAGTTTAGAATAATTCAAAATTACTTAAAAATTACTATAACAAATGTTATGTCTTTAATTGTAATATCCAAATATTTAAAGAGACGGAGTAAACACGATAAGCACTACGAACACTCTACACTGGCGCAAACTGCATATAAACAAAAGTGGAACAACGCGACGGACAGTACCGCATTATGCTAATATTTCGTATCTCACTATGACGTGCATATGCTTAGCGATATGACACTGTGGTAAACACAGTGCTGCTAGCGTCCTTCGCCCTCCTAAGTGCTACAAGATGGATTTTTATTATTTTTTATACAACATAAGAGAATTGTATAGGATTGTTGATGATAAAATTAAATATTTCAAGCAATTATAAAAAAAAAATAATAAATATATTTATATATCGAGAAAATTGGGGATTCTGTAGTTCCGCAATGCCTATGTACGAGTCGCCCCTGAACAGTACTAATGTAATATAGGCTTATAATCTTTCGCAGGTGAAAGACACATAAAAATACAGTTGAAGTAACTGGAGTCCTATCAGAAGCCTTTTCCTTCTTTCTTATTATTATTGTTCTGTGCCGTAATTATTCCATTTTTTGTTCGTATTTGCTACAAGTGGAGGACGTTTGTGCTTATCATTTTTTAAAATTTAATATCCTATAGAAGTCAAATTTGGACTTTTATATTTTCCCCATTCTTTCAATCAGTATAAATAAAACTTACATAATTCATTGATATACAACGCAATGGATTATCTTTTCAAAACAGACACACAATTATTTATATTTAATGTCTGCTCTCTCTCATAAATATCCTAATTACACGATCCCAGATTTCACTTTTTTAACTGTTAATAATGCTTCGGATTTTTTATAATAATCTCATACACAAGAGGTTATTCAACTAATATTACATTAGCACCATGAACAGAAAATTGAGAAGATATCGTAAATATCCAACATTCAGATATAAATCGAAATTGACACATTAATAAACTAATCATAGTTCTTACCTTCTCACAGATGCAAGATCTCCTCTTTCTACGGACAACAGAAACCTCTTTTCTTCATGAGATAAGTGTCCTATAGAACGCTGAGCGTGAATCTTCTCTTCTGTTTCATTACACACTTCATTAATAGTTTCTGGACAGCCTTCGGTGTCGGGACCAGCGTCCCCCGTCTCTTCGTCCATGTTTTTTTTCGGCGGAAGTTACGTGTTCACTGCATCAGTCATCTCTCAATATGGACGGAGCGATTTCCTGTTCAAAAAAGCAGAATTTACATGAAAAATTAAAGTGCAGATTATTTTATTATTATTATTATTTTATTGTGCATTTATTTTATATATAATATTGTGTATATTATTTTATTATGCATATATTTTATATATAATATTTTATATATAATATATATCCCATCCCATTTCCCCGTTGTTAGGTACAATGGTGGCCTATCGCGCCAAATAAGTAACCTTGGTTTATTTAAAAATATTAATGCTCCAATAGGACGTTTGATCCTATCTGCATATTTAAGTGTAGCGGCATAGTAATGTTTATTTCAATTATAATTTTGTAATTAAAATATTAAATAAAAATTTTGCATAATTTTATTATAACATTTTTTATAAAAAAATTTCATAAATTAATATATCTTGCTCTTTCTAATTTGATTCACGAGAAAATCAACATCAAATAAAAACAAAATGGTAAATGTGCATTCTACGTAGTGTGATTTATTTTAAGAATCTTGCAAATAGAATTGCGAAGAATTTAATTTTGGAAAATTAAATAAAATAAAATAAAGAATAATAAAATAAATTTCATTAAATTTAATAAAACTAAATACTAATAATAAATTAATCGCTATAGATGAATTTATTTTTAGTATTTATTAAGGTAAAGAATTACTTTTTAAAACAAAGTTACCAAACCCAAAATATTTATCAATACATACTTTATTAATAGTTTCTGGACAGCGTTTGGTGTCAGGATTCATTCAATCCAATACTCTTGGAGGGTAATGGATGGCAATGCTGTAGCCAATGAAGTTCTAACTGAGGCTCGGCTATTGCTTTTACCCTCCTGCCATGATCAGAGCTTTAATTTAATTTAATTTTAATTTGGTGTCAGGATATCTTCCCATAAGTCTGATATCTAATTTGGGAAAAATAACATAAAAAGCTATCCTTTCCAGAATTAAATTTCAGTAAAAAAATTAAACATCCTTCCTTCAGAACAGTTTGGTTTTCGCCAATTTCACAGTACCACCCAACAAATTCATAGACTAATAGAATTCATTATCACAAGTTATAATTGGCATCAATACACCGGAGCAGTTTTTCTTGATTTAGAAAAGGCGTTGGACAAATTATGGCACTTTGGACTGCTATACAAGTTGATTTTGGCTGGCATTCCATTAGATCTAGTCCAAATCATAAAGTCATTTCTTAGTGACAGACTAATGCAAGTCAAACTAAATGATATATTATCTACCCAGCGACGCATCTTAGCAGGAGTTCCTCAAGGGTCCCTTCTGGCACCGATACTTTTCGCGATTTACATGGCGGACATTCCGCACAATCCAATGTCATCCATTATTGCCCTATACGCAGACGACACAGCTATACTAGCCAGATCTATTAAACCGCACCTTGTCACCAAGAAACTGCAAGAAAACTTGCAGAGATTAGAGCACTGGTTCTCGGAATGGAGATTGCAAGTAAACCCTCAGAAGAGTATCGCCATGCTCTTCACTAAAAACACAATATCTCCCAAAGATGACATCTTCCTATTTAATACCAAGATTCCCTGGAAACCAGAAGCTAAATACCTGGGTATACTGCTGGACAGAAAACTAACTTTCAGTTCACATATAAAAGCCTCATGTTCGAAAGCATCAAGAGTCATTGCACAGCTTTACCCTCTTATCAATAGGAATAGCAAGCTGGATACCAAAATAAAACTGCTCCTTTATCAATTGATGATTCGACCCATTATTACTTATGCTTCCCCAGCCTGGAGCCACACCTCAAGTACAAATATCCTCAAACTACAGAAAGTGCAAAACAAATGTCTCCGCATGATCTTGAAGGCACCATGGTATGTCAGAAATATCCAACTCCACCGGGATACAAATATCCCCTACATCTACTCTTTCCTGCAGTCTTCAGCAGTAAAGTTCTTCTCAGTATCCTATTCACATCCAAATGAATTAGTGCAACAAGCAGCCAATTATAATGAAACAGACTTCTCAAAATACAGGAGACCGAAGGCCATCCTACTTCCAAATGAAGATCTCTAAATCACACTCACTCAGCCAGAGCATTTAGCTCATAAACGTTTCCTCACACAGGAACCTTATCAGATAGCAGGGATTAAAAAAGCATTTTGCTTCACCCTTATAGTCAGCAACGTCTTGCGTCTTGCGTTGGTGTCAGGACGAAGAGACGGGTCTCTTCGTCCATGGTTTTTGGACGAAAATGTTTTGGCAGATTTGGAAGATTTTTTGTGGAAGGTAACTAATTAATTGCTTATTTTAATCCAATTTTTTGACTGAGTGATTAGCGTACTCAAACTGTGGATTTTATTCTCGATCAATAGGAAGCAGATAACGATACTGATTGGATGGGTGAAACAAATTACTTTTCATATTCCCCTTTGTTTTTGTTGAGAGGGTTTATTTATTTGGTTATGGGTTGTTTGCGAGCTTTATGCTTGCGCTTTGGGGACTGTAAGTTTAGGCGTGATCAGTAGATAGGAGGATGACTTTTGTGCTTGTAGTGTTGTAGTCTGTTTGATGACTTGATTTCAGTGTATAGCGCCATCTGCGAAGTACAGTACTTTACTGCTATTGAGTGGAAAAGTGAAGGGATGTCTAGGGTGCTGGTATCTCGGTGGATCTTTTCGTTCCATATAAACCATAGTACGTCTAATATGCGAAGGCACTTATTTTGCATTCCTTGTAGTTTTTAGATGTTAGAGTTGGTTGTGAGACTCCAGGCCAGTGAGGTATATGTAATTATGATGGCGCCATCTGGTATAGTAGCAGTTTATTTCTTGTGATATAGTTGTGCGATTTATTTTCTTGCATTCGCACAGTATCATTAATTGCAGCAACTATCACTAATTTTAAAACAGCATCTGGTGAAGAGAGGCAAAGAAGTTCCGCCATCTCGCAGTATATTATTTTCTGAGGTATTGTGGATCCTACAGTCGATTTTCTTAAATTTTATGGGACGAGAAACCTAAAGTTTCCAGGGGGAAAAAAACCACGTTTTCGTGCCAGAGATCGACTAACTCGGGAACTAGTGGAAGAAAGGACTATAAAAAGTTCCTTTAGTCGGAGAATGAACCGAACTCAGAGCAGTCTTTCTTTTGGGCGACCTAGCGCTATCGATGCAAACGTCATTTTCATAGGGCTACACAGGTCAGTTAGGAGGTGTCAGGTAAGGATAATAATAAATAAACTAAGACTTTTTATTTACAATACTACTTACTTTTCGAAAAAATGAAAAAGTAAAATATTAAAATTTTCAAAAGCATTCATTAATGATTATTACAAAGAAAATTTACTGTCCAGAGAATTGCGAGAATACTTGAAGATCTCTATCTGGTTATTTTAAAATACCACTGTGAAATTTAATCTACTAAGTCACATTTCTTGAATCTATTAAACACTGGTTCAACAGCTTTTATTATTTTTTTTTTATACCCACACAAGACAGGTTGCAAGACCTATAGCATATCAGTGTCCTGTGAACAAAAGGATAATAAAGGCTAAATCTATTCACATTTTTTGTACTGCTGAACGTTGTATTCTTTGGGAAAAGCACAGCGGGGGGGGAGTAAATGGAATGAAAGAGAAGTCAGAGAAGTTAGATCTGCCTAATATTGTGATCAGTTACTAAATTATAATATTGTTTCAAGCTACCAATACAAAAAAAGGAATGAAGATGACAGAACCAAACTATAAAACAATAAAGCAAATAAATAAATAAACGAAAGCGTCAATTAATTAGATAATTTAGTACTTCCGGTGGATTTTTCAAGAAATAGATTTTTCAAGAAATTCGTCTTCGAAATAGACGAATCATAGTGTGAGTTCAACAGAGAGAAAAGGAATTGATATGCAAATGAATGCATTTTATGAACAGAAAAACAAATCTGTTGAGTATAATAAGAAATATGTTATTAGGATATATATAAGAAAAGTGATGATATTATATGGCGTGCTTATGTGTGTACTCGTTACCTTGAGTTCTTCCAGTCGTCCTACATTAGTAGGCGGAAGTCGAACGCTAATCGCATGATTAGTCACGTCACCTTATTGCTAGTGCGTGGTTTTCTTCTCACAGGTCGCGACTCACAACTTGTCGGTAAGCGAATGGACAAAAACTACCTTAATTTGTGTTGGGTTCCCAAGGGTGCTTCACTCCATTCACCGTAATCATTACGTCCAGTTGAAGGATGACCGGAACCAGAGCTGCGCGAAATTGGATTTGACAACCGAGAAGACCGTATGAACTCACCAAGACACGTGCCCTCTGCATCACACCGCATGCCTTCTCCCAGTTATTTGACGAAGTGCAGTCATCGGCTGTAAAAGCACCATCTGTGTTGGGTTCCTATAAGCCTGCTCGCACAGGTCGACGCAATTCAGCCAACAGTTCTTCGCGTAGATAAGAGTTTTCTGCTTTGATCTGCCGTCAGTAGGGTAAAGTCATTTATCATTGAACGAACAATCACGTGGACCTATTGAAATTCTCTTTCTACCGTAAAGTGTGCATAAAGTAAAAATCCTTTATTCCTTTGGCTATTTGTTCATAAAGATTTTTTTTTTCTCCTTGCGGTTTGAGCCCACATTGTGACAACTTAAATTCCAATCTTGAATTGTGATAAAGTGATACTTGAAGGATACCGCTTTGTAGAAAGAGTGACTACCCGTTTGTGGATATCCGCAGCTTTAGTAAACAGTTCAAATTGCGTTTATTATTTAAACACTATTTAAAAGAAAATCTATTTTTTTACTTAATTATTATTACTTATTTTTATTTTATTTTATTATTATTATTTTTATATTTTATTTTATTTTTTAAATAAAATTTTATTTCTTTAGATTTATTTTTAATTATATATTGTATTATATTTTATTAGCTTTATTTTTAATTATATTATATTATATTTTATTTTATTATTTTTATTTGTTAATTTAATTTTATTAGGTTTATTTTTAACTATATTATAATATTTTATTTTATTATTTTTAATTTAATTTAATTTTATTATTTTTTATTTATTTATTTATTTTTTTATTACTTTTATTTTATGTTATTTTTTGCGTGTTACTTCCGCTCAACATTTAAAATTGATTTAAAAGTAACACTATGTGAAAATATTTATTAAACATGTTTTACTTTGAAAAATATTATTCATACATTGCATAATTTATAAATTAAATGTCAGTTTTATTAAAAAAAACTTTACAACAAGTAATATGTATTAATTGTTTTGATTATTTTCTGTATTAACATTATGAATTAATAGGAATTTGGTTAATAGGTATTATAACGTGAGCGCATTTAAATTTGAATTTTTTGTAATGCAAAAATCTGTACACATACATTGTTTGCCTCACCGTAAAAATAAATATGCTGAAGTGTTTCATAACATTAATTAAATTAAGGCTTAAAATTAGTTTAAAATAACAAATAATTTAAAATAACATATTTTAAAATAATAATATTATGTTATATTGATTAGTAGATTTAAAAAATATAATAATTATATGAATACGATAATGTTTATACCAATATAATTTTATGATATAATCTTTATGAAAAATTGTCGTTTTTGTTCGACAGTAGAAGAGCTTAACTCAGATCATAATCCCATCCTACTCAGGTTAGGACTTCAAGACCAACTCTCTCCCCATCATTCTTTCATACCATGGGACAAGCTCTCTAAGGTTCTTCCAATCCACATCGGTCCTCCCCCTGTCATTCGTAAAAAAGAAGAAATAGATCAAGCTGTAAACAACTTAACTAGGCAAATCAACACAGCAATAGCATCAGTCACTCAAACCACTGTCTTCCACGCTTCCAAGATCCCAGAAGAGATAATGGACCTGATTAGAGCCAAAAACAAGGCCAGAAAGCGATATCACAACACCAGAGCCCCGCAGGACAAAGCAACCTTAAACACTTTGAACAGACAGGTTCGAGAAGCCCTCCAGGTCCACAGAAACTCCAAATGGGAAACCAAACTGAAAGAAATCAACCCAGAAGATAACTCCATGTGGAAGTTTGTAAAATCTCTTCGTACCAAAAGACAACCACTTCCCCCTTTAAAGACCAATCTTGGAGTTGCACACACAGATGAAGAAAAAGCAGAAGCCCTAATTGACAATCTGGAAAATCAATGCAGCCCATCTTATGCAAACTTAAATATCAATCTTATTTACAAAGTCCATCGTAAAGTTAGAAATGCACTAAGTCAGCTTAAGGATGATTCAGAAACCATCATCCCCACATCTCCAACAGAAATAATAAATATCATTTCCCATCTGAAGAATAAAAAGGCCCCCGGCCCTGACGGCATTACCAATAGAATAATAAAGCTACTCCCACGGAAAGCCATAATTCATCTAGTTAATATTACCAATTCCATCTTAAGATTCCAATACTTTCCCTCTGATTGGAAAGTCGCGGACATTATACCTCTGAAAAAACCTGGTAATAACCCACAACTTCCCCAAAGCTACAGGCCCATCAGTCTTCTTTCCTGTCTTGGCAAAGTGACAGAAAAGATCATCCTATCAAGACTGCAAACAGCAGTGGACCAACAGAAAATAATCCCAAATGAACAATTTGGGTTTCGCAAAGCTCACAACACGGTGCAACAAATTCACCGACTAACAGAACATATCACTCATGGTTTTAACTGGCACCTTCATACTGCTGCTGTATTTTTGGATGTTGCCAAGGCTTTTGATAAGGTCTGGCATCAAGGCCTTATCTTCAAACTAATTGAAAACAATATCCCAATTAAACTAGTGAAACTCATATATTCATATATCAATGAAAGATACATGCAAGTAAAACTCAACGGAATTGTTTCTTCAAGGCGCAGAATCCAGGCGGGAGTACCTCAAGGTTCTCTTCTGGCCCCAATACTTTTCACAACTTACATGGCAGATGTTCCTCTCAACCCAAAAACTACTACGGCTCTTTATGCCGACGATACCGCTATTCTGGCCAGATCGCTCAGCCCTCACCTAGCAATCACTAGACTCCAAGGAAGTATCAATGAGCTAGCAAACTGGTTCACCAACTGGAGAATTCAAGTAAACCCCCTCAAAAGCTCAGCCATGATGTTTTCAAGAAGAAAGATCTGCAACAAAGAAGACATCCTGCTCTCTGGTCAAAAGATCCCATGGCATTCAGAGACCAAATATCTTGGAGTATTGATGGATAAGAAACTCCTTTTCAACAAACACATCAATCTCGTTTGTTCCAAATCTTCCAAAGTCATAGCTCAGCTCTACCCATTGATCAACCGCAAGAGCAAATTGAACCTACATAATAAATTGCTTCTTTACCGGATGGTAATACGTCCAGTCATCACCTACGCCTCACCAGCATGGAGTCACACTTCAAGATCAAACATTTCAAAATTGCAGAGAATCCAAAATAAATGCCTTAGGATGATCCTGGATGCACCGTGGTTCGTCAGAAATTCACAGATTCACCGAGAAACCGGCATTCCATACATCTCCTCCCTTCTTCGTGATCTTGCAGAAAAATTCTTCGTGAAGTCAAGTTCACATTCAAACCCACTAATCGTGCAAGCTGTCAATTACAATGAGACTGATTACTACAAACACAAAAGACCGAAGGCTATTCTTCTCTCAACTGATCATAGCTAACACTACTGCCCTCAGAGGGCGAGCTTAATTGCTCACAAATCTCCCATTCCCAAATAACTCTCATTACAGATAAAGGGGAATATGAAAAGCACTTGTGCTTCACCCATCCTGTCAGTAACGTCAATGGTCAATGGTCGCAACTTGTAAATCTCTAACAGTTATTTTTTTTGTTTAATTTAGATGTATGTTTCTTTAGTTCCCTAAAAATCAGAAAGAAAAAAAAATAAATGAGACAATAAAAGCTTAGAAAGTGTTTCATGATTAATACTAGTTAATTTTCTAGAAAAGGTAGAGGAAGGCGGATGGTCATTTTGCTAGTGAACATGTGCTAATGTTTACACAGAGAAAAGCTGTAGTTTATAGTTTATTAAATACAAATACAATATTTAAGTTATTGGAGACCGATATAGTTACCAACAGATTATAAGATTTTAGCAAGAATATTTAAGAAATTAACCATGACTACAAAAGAAATTAAACATAAAAATTAAGTTGTGGGCTTAATAGAAGTATGAATAATGCTTTTCATGTTAGGAAGATTCATTATTAAAATGAGGGGATTTACTTGCACCGTGGATGATACTTTATCGAAGCAAAATATTAGTTATTCATTATCACTCCCAGATACATAACATGCATGATGAAAGTGGTGTACAATAATATAGCTAGACAAATTATAGTTAGTGGGTTACATTAGGTATAATCATCATCATCTTAAGTGGCATCTCCATAGTGAAAGTTCGCAATTATGGATCTCTCCATAATACAACACTGGAGCTAATACTGCACAGGGGCCCCCAAGAACCACGCGCAGGGTTAGGTATAATACAAGTTACAAAAAAGGGGTTATACAAGGATGTCCATCATTCTCTCCTACTTTACACACTATTTAAATTTCTTAACCAGATTAATCCGGGAAAAGCCCTAAAATCCAAGGAGTAGTTACAAGGATCAGGTTTCCAACTAAGTATTAAATGTCTGTTTTTTATATCCGCGATGCCATCTGTTTATAAGGAATAATGAATCACTGAGTAGTTTATCCCATATTAAACCAGTTTTCTGGATGGACTGGTGCAAAAATTGACTTTTGAAAAAATAGTAAATAAACCAGTTGGATCGTGAGAAATGATAGAGGTTCAATGCCCGCCCCGGAAGTTCTGTTGGTAAACAAAGCACTCCTTCTTCCGTAAGACATGGAAGTGGATAAAAGCTTCTTTTCGATGAGCTTGTATAGCTCATTGAGTTTACCCAAGTCTGTTATTTATATGTTTGAAATGTTTGAATATATGTGTTTGAAATGTTACAGACTAACATTTCAAACAGATACCAAAATCTTCCTGTTTATCTAAATGATAGGAAATTACTTGCATTGCTCTTGCTAAGTATTCTTTCCAGAGAGTGCATGGAAAATGACAACAAAATGAGTTACTCTTTGGAAAAGAAAAAAACGACAAGATAGTTATCATGAGGTCTTTACTGAAATATACTTCCCATGTTGGCAAAATTGTTAAGTTAATGGATAAACATTTATTAGTAATTTTTCTTTCAAAGTTACACGGTGGTCAGCATTCATTGTGAAGAATTTATGGAGACAAAAACACGCGTGTTGAAATAATCACTTTTCTTCTAATTATGAAAATATCACTCGACGTTTCGTCCTCTGTATCGAGGCCATCATCAGGAAAACATACATATGCACAGGACACAAGCTACATGACACTACACAAAAGTAAGATTAATATAAATGCTTTGTTAATCGTTCATCCTAACCTGACCGCTGGTGAAGAAAAACAATAATAATAAATAAAAATGTACAAATATAAATTAATTAATTAACAAAATAAAATAAATTATTATACTATAATAATTTATAATATATATATTTGCAAGTTTTAATAGAAGAGATCTATAAGGGCATGTATGTCTTGTGCTAGTACAAAGTTAAGGTACTAAAAAAAATTAAAGAAATAAAATAAAACAGAGTTTTATAGTGGAACTACATTAAACACATATCTACAGCCCCCTTGTGTTGGGATTGTTCTGGATGCTATATGGATTGAAGATGGGTCCTCTAGATTCTTAGAATTATTGATCCATCATTCTTGTTGAGATTTGAATCATATTTCAGCATATAGCAAGTTTCATTGAACTTTCAAACCAGGTTTTGGTGCGGTGCAGGGAGTTAATGTCTTTCGAGTTGATTTTTTGACATGTTTGAAGTGCATGGTTGGACAGGCCTGTTTTACCATGGTAGAGGAATTTAATTGAGCCTCCCTAGCTCAGTCAGTATAGAAGAAGCTCTTTGGTCGGAAAGACCTGGGTTCGATTCCCGTTAGTAACGTGAGAAACCTTTATCTGGTCTCTTTTGACTAAAGGTGAACACACAGGATTACAGTCATGAATACGTCCGAGTCATATACCGGTCCCGATCTCAGATAAAATTGGGGGGTTGGAGAAAGGAATGGTTAACTACCCTGTAAAAATCTCACCAGGAATACCTTTTGGGCAATGCCTACAAAGTCACCTACGATTGGAAATGGCTGAAAGGGAAAATCAGTCAGTCAGAGGAATTTAATGTTCACATTTTCATTTATTCAATTTCATTCATACCACCATCCAACACAAATACTAGGGATCATCAGCACCCACAAACACAGAGCGCTAACAATTAGCTCCAATGAACAGGCGTTGAATGGATTAGTAATTCCGAGAATCTGGAGGATTCATCTGCACTCCACATAGCATCCAAAACATGATGGCAGAATCCCAACAGAAGAAAACCCTAATATAAGAGGACTATAGAGATGTGTTTAATGCAGTTCCACTATTTTATTTTATTTATTTTTTTTATCATCCGTATATTATTGTACTTATTATATGTATAAAGTTTTATTTTATTGGTTAATTAATTAATTTATATTTGTGTATTATTGATTTATTATTATTATCATTATTTTATTTTATTCACCAAAGGTCAGGCTAGGGTAAACGATTAAGAAAGCATTTAGATTTGTAAGTTATTTGTATTTTTCTGTAGTGTCACGTAACTTGTGTCCTGTGCATATGTATGTTTTCCTGATGATGATCTCAATACAGAAGTCGAAACCTCGAGGGTTTTCATAATTAGAAGTAAAGGAATTATTCCAATACGTGTGTTTTTGTCTCCATAAATTCTTCACAATAAAATTTATTAGTAAAATTGTTAGGAAGAGACCGACACGTTCAACATCACACGCCTCGCTCTCTCTCTCTCTCTCAAAATAACAGGATGATAATTAATTTAAAAATGTAAGCTTTAATTTTTAAGCTTCAAGGAGGAAAACCTTCAGATTTCAGGTTCTTGAAGGAACTTTATCATAGCGTAGTTGGAAAGACTACGATAAGCCACTGGTTGGAAATTACCTGATGATTGAACCAGATGATGTCAGGAAATTTATCAATCTCATACGTTTCTTGTCCCTTCCCCCTCTAGATGTTCACTTTTTATCCTCCGTCAGTAGCAATCCCTCATTCGGCGATCGTGGGTTCAGGTTTCGCATGAGCTAAAATGTACCGATCCGAAAATAGTTAGGAAAAGGCGAAGAAAAGATTCTGGATGCGCAAAAAATCGTGTCTTTATTTTTCTTAACAATCCTCATATTTCTAGTACAGTCACTCAAATTAGATTAGAACCAAAATTTGAGTCCAAATCTACAGGGTGTTCGGGATAAATTTGACAGTTTCGTAAGGAAAAAGAAAATCTTCTTTGTATCTATTAAATTTAATGAATTGAAAAAAACATTACAGGCAGAGTTAATTACAATACTATCAACAAGATTTACTCAAAATAACCACCATTAGCATCGATCACAGCTTCAATTCTGCTTCGGAACCTCGAACAAGCTGATGCTACAGTCTCCCTGGGAAGGGCCCCAAAAACTGTTTTAATTTTATCCATTAACTGGGCTTTTGTATTACTGGAAGTGCGATTGGTGTCTTTTTCAACTGCGCCCCATACAAAATAATCCATAGGGTTAAGGTCTGGGGAGTTTGGAGGCCAAACATTTGGACTGGTGAAGTCGTAGAAATTTTCAGACAACCATTTTTGACTTTTCCCAGAGGTGTGGCAAGGGGCCGAATCCTGCTGCCATACATACGGCCTACCATTGGCTACCCTTGTTATCCAGGGCTTGACTACAGTTAGCAACTCCACGAACAAAGCCCGAATTCCAATGCCAGGGTTCTTCAACACCTGTTCCTGCAGATTTGCGAGGAATTCTGCTGTACGAACGCAATCAGATCGTCTGCTAGGGATCTTTCTTCTTGCTACATCCTCGTAGTCACCATTGCAAGTCTCTAGTTCATGCCTGATTGTTTTTACTGTATTCAGGGAGCATTGGGCAGCAGTCGTAATATCCTTATTTTGATGGCGGGCACGAATCATCATGATACAAGTTATTCTCTTCCATGATTCAGGTGGGTTCCAGCTATCCATCCTTTCTGACATCTTGTATATGAATGAAGAAGGGTCCAAACTTTTAAATAAAGAGAAGTGTGTGTTAATACATGTAACTTACGGAAAAATATAATTAATTATAAATATGTCAAATTTATCCCGAACACCCTGTATTTTGTTCTTTTTTTAAAGAGGTAAATATACGCTCCTATCACCCTGTATTTTGTTCTTTTTTTAAAGAGGTAAATATACGCTCCTATCAGTGTAAATATATATATATATATATATATATATATATATATATATATATATATATATGTTAAAGATACCAAGCAATTTTTAAACCTGGTTTTACTCCATTTCCCAAGTAAGCAAACAGACTAAAAGTCAAGTTTGCGCCTGCAATTGATGCAAGTCTAACTGATCCCACAGGTAGTGCAGGACCAGGGCAACTCGTGGCAAAGGTGGAACAAGCTCCGATCACTAATCTTAATATTTACCCTTAATGCTAAAACACATCTCCAAGAAGGGGATGTATGATGTTTTGTATTAAAGGCAAGGGGCCACTACCCAGACCGGTTTCGACCTTTATTGAGGTCTCGTCAGTGGGAGCTAGGCTTAGAAATACCAAGATTTAGTAATACAGAGCTTGTAAGTATTTTGCCAAAACAAGTTACCATAAGGTGTTTTAACCTTATTAAATAATAATCTCTGGAGGAGATATAAATGTAGAAAGTATTTTTACCTTGGGTATAAATATGTTAAAGATACCAAGCAATTTTAAACCTGGTTTTACTCCATTTCCCAAGTAAGCAAACAGACTAAATGTCAAGTTTGCGCCTGCAATTGATGCAAGTCTAACTGATATATATATATATATATATATATATATATATATATATATATATATATATATATATATATATATATATATATATATATATATATATATATATATATATATATATATATATATATATATATACTGTATATATATTCTACTCATGCCAATGGTAGCACGCGGTCACCTATTCAAATATGACTGTTACTATTCTGCTTTTTATTAAGCTGGAAAGTTCATTTTTTACCGTGTTATTTTATATCTTATGTTTTTTATTTCTCACCTGAAGAAGTCGGATCACCGATGAAACTAGTTGTGATGTATTAAAGGTTTTTGTTATACTTTCTCGGGTTCTAGTCAATTAAATTTATTTTTATAAATGTATACATCCCGAGTAAACCCTAATTTCAACAATATATATATATATATATATATATAAAGGGACAGGAGGAAATGGAATGAAAGAGCAGGCAAAGACATTGGTTCGGTGAGTTTGATGCTGGACTGTAGGTGTTAGTTAGTAGCAGCTCTTGTTCTTATGATTTTAAAAGAGTCTGTAGAACAGGAATAATTCGAACCCACGTTTTTCCAACCTGGGTTCGAATTCCGTCCAGGACGGCAAAAACATTTTTAATCGCATGCATTTAACTGACATAATACAATGGCGTTTCATAGCTTTAGTTGCTTCGGTCGTAATTGAAAATAACAACAACAACAACAACAATCTTTCCACACACCGTTTTATAGCTGTAAATCTAGACTTCAAGTCTTAAATCAACAATCAGCGTGACTAAAGCAATTAAAAGATCGAAATATACAGGTAGAGAATTGTTAGGTAAATGGATGCTTCAGGATCTCCCCTACGCCCTTCTAACTGAAAATTCACTACATTTATGAAATGCATAGTGAATCGTTGATATTCGTGCATTGTGAATTAGTTTTGGTGTTTATAATCAATAATAACTCTTTAACATGCGAAATGATGTAGTAGTAGCTCTTAATATTCTTACAACTTCGTGTCATTAGACAGAGTACAGTTAACCGAATTCGAAATACTCTTGTCAAGAGCATTTCGAAGATAATCGCACTCCTGGGATCAAAAGAAGGCGAATGAGTTTCCTTCATCTTATTTTTCTCCAGCTTAAGGCGGTCATACTTGTACAGATATTTGGGGTGAAATCTCTCCTTAAACTGTTCAATATTAAGTAAGTGCAAAATCTGTTGAAAAAGTAGCTAGCTAGAAAACAAGGAAAGGAAAAGTGTGTAAGATTCATGCACCCTTTTACATGCTGTCACATCACATGCAAAAAGTTCAATTAGTGAAATACTGGATTTTGTTTATTATATCGTTTCAGGAGGGCTCTAAGAGCCTCCGTAGCTCAGTCAGTATAGACGAAGCCCTTTGGTCAGAAAGACGTGGGTTCGATTCCCGTCTATGACGTGAGGAATCTTTATTTGGGCTCTTTCGACGAAAGGTGAGTTAGTTGGTCTCATACAGAGGGTGTTTCGTCCCTCAGAACAGACCAACCGACCCCCCTGAACATACGCACACGGATCTACAGTCATAAGAAATATATATACTTAATCCCTCATCAGGAGGGCTCAACTCTCCTCCTCAAACGGACTGGGGAAAAAGAGGGGAAACCTCATACGAATATTATTAAGAGGCTCTGACTTCTATGTGGACTTTGTTTCAATTCTAAAGGATCGCTTATTTTCACAAGGGCTGTGCAAGCAGTTTGTATTTTTAAGATCCGTAGACTCGCTTTGTTTTATGGTTGTGCTGGATCGAATATTTAATCCGTTAACCCTTAAATATAGGCCGAAAGAAAACTTACACATACTCAAATCCATATATATATATATATATATATATATATATATAATGGAAATAAAATAATATGTATTCCTCATTAAAAAGCAAAGTTGTAAGAAAATTTTAAAAAGAATGAAAGACAAGTAGTTTTTAGAGATGAACTGTAGTCTTCAAATATACAAATATTATTCAAGGAAAAAAAAAAAGAACGAGAGAAAACAAGAACCATCACCATGGAAACTCAATAGAAGACTACGACGAAAATATCAAAATTCCTTGGAGAATTCACGAAGTTAAAAATGCAGCAAGGAAAAGAGAAAAAGCATATTCAAAAGTTCCTGACAAGTAAGTCCAGATGTGCTTTGAGAGAATGCAGAGAAAAATGTAAGAATTCGAAACACCGTGTAAAAGTTGCTAAGTCTTTGGTAAGAACATAGAAAATAAATTTCAGAAAGGGTAGGAAATGTTGTGTAGGCTATTGAAAAAGCTAAGGAATGGGGGAAAGAGTACTGTAAAAGGAATCAAATATGACAAAGGTGACGTGAAATCTGAAGATATTCTAGATGTCTGGAGTAATTACTTTCAAAGATATTTAACTTAAATTAAACCTTGTTTCGTTTAAGAAGTGACAGAACGGTGGTGGAAAATGTTTTAAAAGAATGCTGTCAGGATTACATGTTAATATGTGAAGTAGAAAAGGCAATCAAAAGCCTGAAGAAGTGTGGAATGGCAGCTAGAGTAGATGTAATTTCGACCAGAAATGCTCAGATATGGAGGCACAAAAGTTTTACAGGGGCTGCACTGTATAATTCAGCAAACCTGGCAAGAAGTCGAATTCTAGATGATTGGAGTGGAGTTCTCATACTCACCATCTTCCCAAAAGGGAAATAATACCGAATCAAGACTAAAATATTCATTAACTAAGCTGACTAACTGCTGTATCAAATTTGGAATGAACATTAGCAATGAAAAACAAAGATTACGAAACTATGAACATTATAAACACAGCTGCATTGCATTCTGAAGAGAATCTATAAAATAAATAAAACATTTCAGCTATTTAGGCACAACGTTCAGTGAAGATGCCAAATTCAAATGGAAATTAACACCAGAATAAATACGCAAATTTTAACTTATGGATCGGAGAACTGGGTCAGAAATAAAGCGATTGATTAAAGATCAGAAACCACAGCATGGGAGTTCTGAGAAAAATTAGGGAAGTGAACAGATTACATCAATGGCAGAATCATGTTAAACGTGAAGATATTAAGATGGAAATTGACATGGTTAGCCTTCCGAAATGACGGACCTGTGCTAATCTCAAATGGTGTAGTCACTTAAATAGAACTGGAGAGGAAAGGTTAGCAAAACAGGTGTTTTTTGACAGGAAGGGAACCTAGAGAACGACGATCTAGTTGTGTGAAACAACCAAAGAAGACTAAAATATAAGGACTGGTAAATTCCGAGTCTTGATAGACTATCTTGGAGAAAACTGTCGATAGGCTGTCTTAGAATTCCAAAAAATTTTGTGTCTTGAAGGATATCGTACTGATTGGAAGAAACTGTTGATAGAAAATTATTAATAGTAATATAAATAAACCCCAAATGAACAAGTTATTAATTTTCCTGATAATGTTCCTATCAGGAATTTGATATAACTATACAAGTCCTTATAAGGATAAGGACTGGCTTAAAGGGGCGAAGCAAGAATGCTTTTCATCTTCCCCAGCAATAGCCGAGCCTCAGTTAGAACTTCATTGGCTACGGCATTGCCATGAAACCATTACAGGGTTTCATGGCAATGCCGTAGCCAATGTTGTAGCCAATGTAGCCAAAATATATAGCCAAAAATTTTATCCAAGAGGCACATACTACAAAAATCATATTAATATAAAGGTGTATTAATAAAACTTATTATTTTTATAATATTTAAAAAATAGATTAAAATTAATTCAATAGTTTTATTTAATATAAAAGTTTATTTCTTATTCTATACCAAATTTCTAATTTTGAAGCTTGTTTTATATTATTAATTTTATATACAATTTTTCTAATGTTGATGATAACGATAATTTGCGTTAGACATGTTTATTTAGTCCTTAAAAACAGGGATATACAATCACTTATTGCAATAATTGTTTTACAGGAAGAATAATCATTATTGGATGAAAATAATAATGGGCATTGCAACTGTGTGTGTGGGTGTGTAGGGGGGGGTGTATATACACACAGGTCCGCGCGGTTAGCTGTGCGCTTCGCCACCATATGCCCGAGGGAAGGAGTGTCCTAGGTCGGTGACGTGAGGAGCTGAAGGATCTGCCATAGCCAAGTTAGCCAGCGTGGACAGTAGGGTTTTTCCCCCAGTTATCCTGGAGTTTTTCATCCCGCAAAGCAGGCAAACCGGCCTTGAGAACTCAACATTACGGACATAGGATACACCGGGGCGTAGGCTGAACACCTTATACTGTGAACGGTTTGAGGTCTGATGATTAATAAACCCCAGACATCTCAAGATAAAAGAGGGAAAAGGAAGATGAGATAAGATATATACACAATATTTACTCATAGATTCGTCTACGAATGCTTTTTATATTACTAACTTAAATTTTGAAAATGATGTCCGATTAGCTCAAGAATAAGTTTAAGGACTTTGTAGTCTATATTTTAGTGTTTTCGATGGCCAGTATGCAGAAGATATTCAGCTTTGAAGGGGGGGGGGGTGATGAAAAATCGGAAAGGAGTTAGTACGTTTAGCATTTTTTATTTCTGTTATTACATAGCATTATGCTTTGAAAAATATTTTTAAATTGTAATTTAAATTTAAATTTAATTGAAATTTCTTCTGAAAATTAATTGTCTTAAAAGTATATAGCACACCTTTTTTCTTCTTAAAAACGCATTCTTTAAGTATCATAATTTAGTCAAAAATACCCATACCGAAGGAGAATGAATACCCTTGGAAGATAATTGATGGCAATGCTGTAGCCAATGATGTTCTAACTGAGGCTCAGCTATTGTTGTTACCCTCCTGCCATGATCAGAGCTTTAATAGCTCAATAACACCTTATCCCTACATTGTCCTCTACAGATAACGGGGAAGATGAAAAGCATTCTTGCTTCGCCCCTTCAAACCAGACCTTATAAGGACTAATACCCATACAAGAAGAGTATGGTATAGATATACCAAAAAAAATCTACCGTGAGATGCGGTGATTAATACCATTGAAAGGTAATGGATGGCAATGCTGTAGTCAATGAAGTACTAATTGAGGCTCGGCTATTGCTGTTACCCTCCTGCAATGATCGGAGCTTAAATAGTTCAATAACACCTCATCCCTACACTATCCTCTACAGATAACGGGGAAGATGAAGAACATTCTTGCTTCGCCCCTTTAAGCCAGTCCTTATAAGGACTATATAATACTCATACAAGTGTTTTCTGTTTTTCTCTTTAGTTCTGTCATTTTTTTAACCGTACGTAATATAAACACATGGCGTTCTCGAAATTTAAAAAAAAAAATGAAGCGCAGAAATCTGATGTTGCAATTCTACATTCAAACACAAACATGAACTTTTATCTCCAAAGCGAAAAAAAACTTTTTTACACCATTTAATTGTTTGACTGAGTCTTAAAAAGACGCGAACTGCGTATTCAGATTTCAATAGTGCTGAGAAGGCTACTTTGTTGTAGCTAAAATCAGCTGGAAGTCGTTCGTTGCCATGTGTGGACCAACACAAGAAGAAAGTTTTAGAATTTTCCACGAAGTTAATTTGTTGGGAATTTTCCCGTCATCCCTTGCTTTCAGATCAACCATTGTGATAGCATTGGATGACGGGATCGCTTTAAGTAACGAAATCATATATTATCGCTTATCCATTTTTATTAATAAAAGTCAAATGAAAGAATTTTAATACTCTTCATTTACTATTTGTTAAATTCCTTTAATTTTTATTTACTTTGATAATACACTCAGATTAAAAAGACAGTTCAAATTAATATTTTCTCCATGAATATTAGAATCAATGACTTATCATGCTAATAACTTAATCTTGATAAATTAATATAACGATCTAAATTTTTGGATTTTAACAAATAGAATTTTGTAAAGAGAAATGATAATGTTATAAATTTAGTGATTTTAAATATTTTAAATATTTATAAGGGATTTATAACTTACTTAGTTAAAATTTGTTATTGTAATTTTGAATTAACTTTACACACCATTATAAAAATAAAGTTTATTTCATTCATAAGAAGCGTTATATATGTATTTACTTTCATTTTAAATACGTACTTTGAGATCGTGGGAATTCGAAGTTTACAGGAAAAAAAGTCACGTCATCAAAGTAATAATGATCTGCTGAACCAATTTTGAATGAAATGTATCATCAACAACATTTAAACAGGACTACAAGACAATATTTAAGTCTACGTACAACGAAGTCTGAGAACAGTGAGGAGACGGTAAGAAAACTCAATGTAATGGACCGAGCATGTTTACTGCCCATGTAGTGATGAGAAGCGCCACTTTCAACAGCTTCCCGTAAATGGATTTTTGACGGAACCGCAGAGAGCGTGATTGATTTAATTATCGTAGACGGCACAATGACTATTCAGACTACTGTGGACAAGCTGGCGAGGGATAGCTGCAGTCAACGCGAATGATGTCTCGAGTCATTTCCGCATGGCAATGCCATATTTATGTGTGATAAATGTCTTCGTGTAGGCATCATAACAGGCAGTCCGCTTCTATAACAAAAGCCCAAGTTGGTAAGGAGTCAACAGTTAATCATCACTAAACGGATGGGTTATCGCCCTCCAGGAGAAAATTCTGAATGAGTTGAAGACAATTTTCATTCGTTCATAGATATAGATGTCTTGAAAGAGCGGGTTATCTAAAAGGATTCTTCCATTTTTCACACGTCATCATGATGGGTTTATTGGCTTTGATTAAGTGAATACTTCCAAAGAACTGTCTGTTACTAAAACTAGTTTGTCGTTATACCACTATATGTTGTAAACTGCGCTGTATCTCTCTCAATTGCATGCAATTTATCGCAGTAAAATCTAAGTATATACACTGAACGTGTTTAGATACCACTGCTAGATCAATATTGCATCTTTAAGAGTATGCTCTCTCTCTCTCTCTCTCTCTCTCTCTCTCTCTCTCTCTCTCTCTCTCTCTCTCTCACACACACACACACACACACACACACCAGTATTCTTGTACCGTTCTGCTAGGCCCCAACAAAGACCATTATTGGTTCTATTGTAATCGGCGATGAGGACCTGCAATGGGAGGTATTTTTGTTGTTGTTGTTTTTATTATTCTGGAAAAATCGAGCTTTTTATCTAGTATTTTCAAAAAAATATAAATTGCAATTCCCACTCTTTTGAAAAACAATACCAGAGTTACGATTTAAGGTCACGAGATAGAGGCGGTTATCTTCCCCTACTCTCGCCTTAATGCTTTGAAAATCATTGGTAGTCATAAGCTCAGCTATTGGTGACGATTAAAGGTTGAAACCTAATAAGCATTTTTCAATCCCTTTCAATAAATATTTCAATTCATCCCTTTTTAAATACATGAGATGAGATCAAACATTTTTGGAAGTAATCTTTACATAGCATTTTCATTATCATCGTGTTGTGCATCATTTCGGTGAAGCAATATACTCTCAGTTTTCTTTCATCACACACAAAAATTGGTTGCTAGAATCCCTTATTTCTACAGATGGTTCTCTTGCCATGAAGATGGCACTTCGCCAGTATTGTGGAAATCATGATCAAGTATCGAGAAATTTGTGCCTCCAAGGACTGCGTATGATGTCGTAAAGCTGCGGATCGCCACTAGCATTTTTTTAACGAAACAGAATAGAAAATATTGGAATTTTTATCTCACATATTTAGTAGTTTTAACACGTTCACGCAGGACGATGAGACATCCTGCATTTCGCTTCTAGCCGGAACTTAAATGACGTTATATTATGTCTCTTCTGCGTCGAGCACGAATTTAAATACAACTATAATGTGCCGTATGTTTTAAATACATACGACATTGCAATCTGAATGTTTTTGATTAAATTTTATTTGTAAATTGGTGTTGGTGAACTGTCTTAAATGATAAAAATATACATGTGTGTGTGTGTGTGTGTGTGCGCGCGTTGTTTTTCATTATACAAGGTCATTTTCTTTCCAGATGTCTGTTGGAGAGGGGGACATTCATCATACAATTTCATTCCAGTCTTCGGAAAGAACAGTCATTATGAGCAAAAATAAATCTGATAATTATGTTTATTACTATGAATAAAAATGAATTCCCCCTACATTCTAATACAAGCACACTGGTTGTATTAAATCAAATCTTTCTTAATTTCTGTTTCTTTTTCATTAGTTGAGTTTTTCTTTCTATAGAAAGATATTGTATTTAAATGTTAATAACATTATGTTTGATATTAACTTGGTTAAGTTTTTGTTTTTTACTTCATTACATGTAGTAAGGGCATGTATTGTTAAGTTTAGTATGTGTGTGTGTGTGTTTCGCTTTTTTCCCTGGCAGTGGGGAATGTGCTGACTCAAGGGGGGATAGTGCAATAACAGGGCAAGGGGGGGCAAGATATTTAAATGCTTTTTTGGTTGGTGACAAAGTGCTTGGAGCTTGCTCCACTTTTACTACTGTGTGTGTGTGTGTGTGTGTGTGTGTGTGTGTGTGTGTGTGTGTGTGTGTGTGTGTGTGTGTGTGTGTGTGTGTGTGTGTGTGTGTGTGTGTGTGTGTGTGTGTGTGTGTGTGTGAATAACTATGAAAATATAATAGGTTGATCGAACAGTTGAAACTATTCTCGAATCCTTCAGTTTCCATTTCACACAAAACATTCGCTTGTCAAATCTATCCAGCTGGGGAAAATAGTTTTTCCCATTAGAGGGTGCTATCAGTTGATCCCTAATAAGGGCTTTAGTCACTGGGTCTTTTCCCTTCTTATACAGCACCCTAATGGATGTTTACGTGGGGGTGCATATTTCGAGAACGCTATTATGTTTGCGGTGATAAAATTCCCCAAAGGCAGAAAGAACTAGCTAGCAATCAACAGAAAGAGAAAAGAGAGAGAAAAAATCGATCGATCCCACGCTCACGCTCTAAGGCACGTTAACATCTTTCTCTCTAGATGGGTACAGCTGAGCACGCATTATTATAATAGTGGGAGTACAGCGGCTGCAGTCTGTTACAGATAACAGCCGTGCAATTGTGGGTAATGGAAATAATAGATTCCGTCCACTGCTGAGAGATCAAGAGGGACAATGCAGTGGGAGGAGAACACTTGGTTATTTATTTCTCAGCTGACAGAATATGACGTCACCCAGAGGAACTGTAGTTAGAGTGAGTTGAGAAGGCAGACATCGTTTAAAACTAGGGATAGATTGATAAGCATTATTAGTTCTTCTCAGGATTTTGTGTTTATTTGTATTAAATACGTAACCACCAGAGAAACATTTTAACAACGAAACTTCATTGGGAGTTCACAGAGTAACTTTGTGTTTTGACGTCAGCCAGTATTCTCCGAAAACAAGCTACATAATCTAACTACCTACAACATTCTTCCTAAGTGATGTTTTGCACTTATTCTGGAAACCAATTAAACGCACTCACTCTGAATATAACTTAGTGTTATTTCATCTACTCGTTTCTTAAAGCGAAATTTGCTACCAGTATGTTCCTACTTCTAGATCAATTGATTATTTTAGTCAATGAAATTCTGGAGCAAGCTATCAACTTTGGTTTAGTCGTTTTATTAATCCTATTAAATCAGAGAAAAAGTTCTATGAATCAAAATAACCTTCTCTTACAATAAGAATAACATCAATAGGGGCAATTCGTTAACAAAAATCGTTTATGCTATATTAGATGTGAGCTCATGAAGATTAATTTTCTCTATTCTTCTGTAATTAACATCTCGCAGTGTCTTCCTTCTTTCCAGATTTACGCTTACACCGAATTTAAAACTCCATACGGGCCTTTTGTCCAGCCTTTTATAAATATATTATACCTATAATAATATATTAATTGATAGTCATTAAGTCGTGAGAGGGCGCTGCCATCGATTATGAAAAGAAAACAATATTCAATACATGCAGGTGAATAATTTATGCTTATTACGAATTCAAAAAACAATTACATATGCGATAAGCAAATGATATCCGTTATTATTAATTAGTACAGTAGAACAAACATTAATTTTAAAATTTTGAATTTGCAACTAGTTTAAAGAAGAATATCTTTTATTATGTATTTATTTAATTTCTTATTTATATATTACAAGGAATATTCGTTTTTCCCATAGACAGATGCCGAAACGAAATATACACACGCATAGTTCTTGGTTTTATTTTACCATATCATTAAGTTAACTAACTTATTAAAGAAGGAAGGAAAATTTTCAAATCACCACGTTAAATTCAATAGACGAACTGGTTCTTTAAAAGAAATATAATAATAATAATAATGATAAAGCAAAATTTTTGTCTCTGCTGAACTTATAGGGTGAATATCATTCTACACCAAAATTTTTTTCTTATACTAAAGCTAAAAATTTGCATTGGAAGAGGGTGATTGGTGAGCGAATAATCGACCGTGAGATGCGGTGATTAATACCCTTGGAGGGTAATGGATGATCGGAAACGTATTTTCATATTATATTTAATTTTCCTAATCCTAATCCTAATATTTAAAAATAAATAAAATGAAAAACGCAGTACAGTATATAGTGTAAGAATTTGATGCACATTGCCACACTATTGCATAATTTAAACTTCATGAAGCCCCTTTGGGTTAATGCTATTATATATATATATATATATATATATATATATATATAATTATACGCGGGAAAACAAATATTCCAGTTATATTTTTTAATATAACGATATAGAAACATTTAATTAAGAAAAAGAGACGAGTTTAATGTGGTAATCAATTTTTAATGTAAATTTATAAGTATACCAAATTAACAAAAATTTATAATGTAAAAAAAAATGAATACCGAGTTATATTTTTACAGACACTAGAAGGTATAGACTCGCAACCCCCATATCACCATTAATTAGTAAGTTTTTCAAAGGCTTTGCTCACCTGGTAGCCACAGTTCTCTACCTTTGCTGGGTATCTTCAAATGTCAAATACAAACCCAGAATACATACTTGCAATAGCTTACGTTGAGCTTCTGTAGTTCGATCTCACTACCGTGAGCAGCATCGAATCTTCTGTTAAGTAAGACAAACAGTTCTGTATGAGGCTTACTTACCATTGTATCGTATCAAGTATTGTACTCATACAATACTTCATACAGTTTTTGTTATATCCTCCATTATGTCAGCTAGCTAAATGAACTAACATTATCAACTCTGTTGCCCAACTTGCAGAACTTTTTTTTGGGGAGGGGGAGGAACACAATGATGTTGATCTAACATTAATGTTTCAAGTGACTCAGACATTAGTTTATAAGTCGAATCTTTACAGAGAAATCTAATGTGTTTCCCAGAAGAATTAGATTGCGTGTTTAGAAGTTCTTGATGCTTGTATATGTGACAGAGTAACGAAAAAGAGCGATTAGCTTACTGACCTCTTCGTTCTCTACTGGAGATGAAGTTGGATCCCGGATGAAACTAGAACGACATCCTATTTGAAGTACACATTAAAGCAATCTCTACAAAAGTTAATAACGACACTCACGTAAGATTAGAAGACAGTTTGATGGTCATTTTCTTGACCTCAATAACCACTTGATGGGATAAATGGCATTTTCTTCACGACATGTTAACAGATGTCTCGATTGGAAGTGGTTTCAGTTGGAGTAATCTCTAAAAATAACTTTTTTCAGTCTTTTCTTACGACTTCAAGCAAGAGTTTCATCAAATACTTCTTAAAATATTTACTTTGGCATACTTAGAATTTCTTTAAAATCCTCCTTTGATGTCGTAGAATTAAAATGTCCAATTTGTGATTGGTTATGTAGTCAAATGGATGAATTAATCAAGACATTTATATTATTCACGAAGTGTTAAGATTACGTATTGATATTTCAACGTCATGGTCGCTAAAAATGTTGATTTAATTAAGGCAAATTTAGTGAGAGCAATTAGCTTTTAATTTCAGACTCTGCATACTTTCTTCTGATTGGCGAGTAAACAAAGAATAACTGGTTCAGCTTTCATCGCTTAAAAGCCTCCACGTTTACTTTTAAATAAAAAGTGAAACAAAACACGCTGCTCATTACAAAGATTACACAGATTAAATACACAATTTAAAGATTTTTGTGTGAACAGAAAGAAAAAGAATAAAAATTCAGGAATGCCAATTAGATCGAAGACATTTATTCTATCTGAAGAATGCCGATTATTAATAGTTTAATTAAATAACAATTTAATAATTAAAGTTATGGAAATGATTTTACTGTAATCTTCTATTAGATCTCAGCAGTATTAGAAGATACCACACTTACTTTAACATTGATGTCATAACTGGAGTGAAGGCTTGTTCATGCGCTTTTTTTTTTTTCAGATTTTATTTCGGGAGGTTTATCAATTATCGATTGATTCTTAGGAAATGAATACCAATTAGTTGAGTTTATGGTGCAGATCAATCGTCTAATAGCCGCAAATTAAAAAAATATTAACTTAAAATTTCAAAACAATTATGATTCGACTTTTTATTTTTATTTTTCTCTTAAAGGATTAGGCATCTTCCTGTTCTGGCTTCATTGGTCTTTCCATCTTGCAGCTCAGCTTCCCCCCCCCCCTCTCTTTCTCTCTCTCTCTCTCTCTCTTGGTCTATATTTATCCATTTTTTTTTCACCAAAATACAGGGTGGCCATAAATTAACTTTCCTTCTTTGGAGGTATCTGTAGCTAAAACTAATACACGGAATGAGACCACATTTTATATTGAGACTTTCGAAAGCATGGGGAGATGAATTCCTCGGAAAAAAGATTTAGTACAAAAAGTCGCCGATAAGGGGGAAATTTTGGCGCTGGCGAAGCCGAAAGCAGTTTAATATTTTCTGTAAACGCAGATAAAAAGGATTATGCAAATTTTACTGTACGTACATGACAGCAGCGCCACCAATTCCACTTAAAAAAGGGATTGGAAACGTTCAGGCAGTTATTCGAATGACTGACGAATTGTGCTCAATATGCGTCCTACCTTGCCTCAGCGTGCTTTACTTGTTAGTTGTTTTACCTTAAACAGTGCAATGCCATAGCAGCCCTTCGGGAATTTAGAAGGCTTTATAACCTGCGTACGGCTCCTATGTCAACTGTAGCACTGAGAGCTATGATTAAGAAGTTTGAAGAAACTGGATCACTAAGAGTTAGACCTGGCAGAGGACGGAAAGCAGTGCAAGAAGAGACAGTAACAGGCGTTGCTACTGCGGTGTTCGACGACACAGGGACACCAGTACTGGTCTAAGCGCTCGTGCCATAGCTGGCAAACTTGGATATGGCTTATGGTACAGTCTGGAAAATCTTACGGAAAATGCTTCACTTCTATCCGTATAAGTTCAGTCGTATGCAAGCATTAACTACCGCAGATTATGATAAGCGCATGACCTTGGCGCTAACGTTTCTTGCCCGAATGGAGGTCGACAATGATTGGGCTCGGAGAATATTGTGGGGTGATGAGGCTCATTTTAACTGAATGGGTCGGTCAACACTCACAACTGCAGAATTTGGGCATCTGAACATCATCCCCAAGCGATCCAGCAAGTACCACTGCATTCTCCAAAAAGTAACCTTGTGGTGTGGCTTCACAGCCGATTTCATAATAGGACCATACTTTTTTTGAGTGTATTACCCCTACAGGTCCTGTAACTTGCTCCATTACTGGAGAGATTTATCGACGAATGTTGGAAAATTTTGCCATTCCTGCATTGCAGCAAAGACAATGTTTGGACTCCATAATTTTTATGCAGGATGGAACACGGCCACACATTGAACTTTCAGTACAGCATCTTTTACACCAGCATTTCTAATGAGAGAGTTATCAGTCAGTTATTTCCGACGGCATAGCCGCTTCGATCCACGGACATCACTCCATGCGACTTTTGGCTGTGGGGGTATTTGAAATCCGTTGCGTATGGTGGTGGCGTTCCTAACTTGCATGCCTTGAAAGAGAACATAAAACGGGCTGTTATGAACATCCAATCCGACTTCTTATTCTCAGCTGTAGAGCATGTCGTACACCGGATGCAATTTGTTGTACACAAGAAAGGTCAGCACATTGAAAATCGTGTATGTGGTCCAGGGGACCCTGATTCTGATGAATAAAACATTATTTCCTGTGAGTTCAATCACTACATTATTTTTTGTACTCTCGCAAGTTGTTGTTTTAGTTTAATTATTATTATTATTATTATTATTATTATTATCATTGTAACGCGCCACATATCCAGCTGAAATGAATGATGCGGCTGTCGCGCACACCGTCGAAATGTTATTATTCCATTTTATCTGTCTTTAATGTAATTATCCGCTTGTTTTCGGCTCCACCAGCGCCAAAATTTCTCATACCGGCGATTTTTGGTACTAAATATTTTTTTCGAGGAAATCATCTTCTCATGCCATCAAAAGTCTTAATATAAAATTTGGTCTCATTCCGTTTATTGGTTTTAGCTACAGATGCTTCCAAAGAGGGGAAAGTTATTTTATGGCCACCCAGTGGGTGGCCCACCCTGTATAAAGCCAAATCTATATTTCATTTCAAATTTTGTATGTAGCAAATATCAAATGTTTCGATTTCGTCGAGATTGACACTTGTTTTAAATAAAATCACCTTTCGTATTGTGCACGATGAACTGGTGACATTTAGAAGACACGTGAACTCGAATTTCATCAGTGACGTAGGATTTTACGAACTCACTGATTTGCTTACTTAAGTGTGCGACGTTTCTAATAGGTTATGTCGAAATTAAAGACACTTGTGAAAAAAAAAAGAGTTTTTACTGTTAAACTTATATTTGAAGCCCAGAGAAAGATAAAAGAAAAGCCATCCCGATTTAGTTCAATGAGATGAATCCATCCTAAGCTATATGACAGAACATTAACAAAATTGTCTTGCTCCTTTCTGTAAGAACCTAATGTTCGCAATTTACGTATCTCTGTAGCCGTGGTTATCACAACCTATTGTTATCAACGATATCCGGTAAGCAATTCTCCCATGAAAATTGTCCCATACGGAGGGAACAAGGTTTCTTTTTTTCCTTCTAAGAAACGGGAATTTTCCGAAAACAGACAAACGGATCAACTATCGTGTGTTCTGTTTACCAGAACACACGATAAAATACACTAGCCTGGCAGCTTTGATTACTTCTGACATAACTCCCGCTTATTGGAGCCTGAAAAAAGTTTCATGTTTGGTTTTCTAGAACAAGATTTCCAGAATATGTAAATAATAAATATAAACAAATAGAAAATTAATAAAATAGAAAAAGCCTTAGCCCATCTACGGTACGATTGTATTATGGATTTACAAAAAAAAAAACCTTTCCGGGTGGGACCGCATAAAAAATAGCCCCTGGTCCAATGGAAATTTCAATGATCCCAACTGTGTTCACAGTGGTATACTTACTAATCTAAATTTACGGATTTACTGGTGACTGGGCTGCAAATCTTCTTTCGAGATTGCTGTCATTAAAATCCTTTCTGTGACTATTCCAGTTTTGACATTAACATTTCCATGAAATCGTTGTTGCTGTGCTGAGGAATTTTAACATCTCAGAAAATCTGTCTTATGTGCTTAGCCTTGCCATATAAAATCCACCAATCTGTCCACTTTCGAAGGAGCTTTGTTCTGTACCAATTTTATTTCAAAAAAGAGAAAAAAGTGTACAGATACTTTCCAAATGATTCGACGTGATCAAAGGAACATCGGTATAACAAGAAAGTGAACTTTATGCACAAATACTACAACCGATAATTAATCCGTCGGTCTTGAGACTACTACTTCCCAAAAAGGTAAGTAAGTAAACATTCTACATCTCTCCCAAATTCTGGAAATTGGAAATATTGAGTTCAAAGTCTTGTGATCGCTAAAGAAACTTCGTATTTGTTTGGATTGCATCCCCGAGTATTAAGGAATACCTAGAGTGAGGCTATTTTTTAACCTTTTGACTATCCTTGCTTACTTTCTATCTCAATACAAGGAACTAGTGGAGAATTTTTGAGAGAGTCTTTGCTCACTTACTCTTTCCTTGAAAGATTTAGGACCTGAGTGATACCTTAGAGATACATGAGAAGACTTTCCTTGGTATATTACCCTTAGACGTAGTCTCGTAGAAGCCAGGGATTTTGGTTTGGAGAAACCAGTGATTCCTAGATCTTGTTTGAGAGCTTTCCGGGCAAAATACCTCTCGTAAGATGCTTCTTCTACATTTTGTTTACCAGTTTACTTATTTCGGATGTTTCATTAACTTCTGTTCATGCCAACAATTCCCAGAGGATTGCCCTTAGAGACTTAGTGTTGAACAAGCCTCTACGGGGCAATCTTCTGGACATCAGGGATTGCAGTCTTCCCTTTTTTGTGATCTGCAACTGGATGGAGTTTGAGGACTTTATTGGTCACCAGCTGCATATCTCTGGGCATCATAGTTACAACCAGACATTGATAATGGAGATGGAGGTGTTTCCTCATTTAAAGTAGACATTGCATTGAATCATGATACCAAAGTTGCGATTCAATAACTTCAAGGCAATTTAAAATAAGTTTCTTCATGAAAATATCTATGTTGATAAAACTGCTTCAATTTTTTCTGAAATTTTCCCCAGAGCCAATTCCAGTAAACAGGATGGCATCCTTACATCATGTGATGAAATTGATCATAGTATCTAAAGCCATTGACAAGTATCCATGTTTAACGCGGCCTGTTGGCTGAAGAGTAAGTATGCCAACCTTGGCTGGCAAGGACTGTCATTGTTCTAATGGTTTTGTATTTATCTTGTCACGTATTCTGTGTGAAACTAGTTGGTTCACGGTAATCCAGAGCACCGCCTAAACTCATCCGAAACATTGCCGCTTGACCAAAAAATTTACTGGAAATTCAGCGTTATCTGTAGAAACCACAAGGAATTGCTGCCCAGATTAATCGCCTGCACGTAAAAATACGTATACGTAATCATACCATAATGTACATAAAAAGACTTTTTTTTGGCTAGATGGGTGAAGCAAGAATGCATTTCATATTCCCCGTTTTATCTGTAGAAGAAAATGTATGGATAGAGTGTTATGGAGCTATAGGCTCTGGTCATGGCGGGGTAACGGCAATAGCCGAGCCTCAGTTAAAACTTCATTGGCTACAGCAGTATTTTTCAAACTGTGGGCGCGCGACCCCCCAGTGGGGGCGCGAATAGCTTGAAAGGGGGGGCGCGGCATACTTTCCTACAGATAAAAATTAAAAATGCCCTAAATCAGTTTTAAAAATAACAACAAACAAAATACAGAAAGAAAAACTTTTGATGATACAGGTTTTAATTATCATGAATTTCAAAATAACTAATAATTATTTTTTTCACTCGCATTTATGAAACGCGTGTGCCAGAGGCAGTGTTGACAGTTTCGGCAGCGGCCGCATCCTCTTCCAGGCAGCTTTCAGCTGCGGGTGTATAGTGCTGCTTTTCTACTTTGGCAGCTATGAAGTCAAAGTATCGTTTAAGACTAAATATTACTAAAGAACTTAGAGTGGCCATTTCTGATATTACACCACGTTTTGATAAACTTTGTTCTCAAAAGCAAGCCCTTCCATCGCATAAGACTTTGACATTTTAATGTTTGATTATTTTTACAGAGAAAAATTAAATACTTGTTAGTTAAATATTGTTTCGTTTCAATACATATTTTGGTTAATTGCAAGTATTAAAACTAATTTTTATTGTAGGCCTAATATTGTGATACTTTAATTATTTTGTCAAAAACTGTTAAATAGTATGTAGAAAACACAAAATTAACTGAATAAAACGTCAAACTTAGTATGACTTCTATTTTGATAAATAAAACCGGGGGGGGGGGGGCTGACAGAGTTTTTCTCTTGTTAGGTGGGACTCAGAGTTAAAAAGTTTGAGAACCGCGGGGCTACAGCATTGCCATCTGTTATCCTCTGGAATCTCGGCTCCAACAATTCGCATAAAGAAACTCTTAAGTTCTTTATGCGAATATGACTCTGTATCCCGTCATCTGAATGAAGAAAATCTGTATGGATGGGATGTTATTGAGCTAAAAGCTCTAGTCATGGCTGGGTAATAACAGCAATAGCCGAGCCTCAGTTAAAACTTTACTGGCTACAGCATTGCCATTCGTTACCCTGGAAGTCCTAAAAAGGACTCTTCCATTCTACTTCTACCGCAAGATATTTTTTGAATTCGCATGAAGAGACTGGTTTTTATTTTTCCCTATCAAAATAAATTTATTATAAAAAATACAAAGTGTGTTAATAAATCATGCGTTTTTAAAAATTTATTTAAATTTTTTAAGTCTTAGATTAAAAAAATCTAAATAAATATTAATTTTTCAATTGTATTTATAGTAGTAAACTAAAATACTTTAAAATCTATTGCTTTTATTAAAAAATTTAAGATTCATAATGACGCAAAGCAGTATCTAACACAAATTCTTTCATAAAACAAGCAATATAAGGAATTATATTAATCTCAAATTTCATCATCCGCTTTCTGTGTAAATTGCATCCCATTGAGCTTCAAAAAAAAAAAAAAAAAAAAGAATTCAGGTACTGACCTGCGAAATCAGATGTGGTTTATGACCAGATATTATTTATATATTTATACAAATAATATGTGTATATATATATATATATATGTGTGTGTGTGTGTGTGTGTGTGTATACACACAAAATATTGCACATATTTAAAAGCATTATTTATAGATAGGGCGGATTTCTCTTAAAATTCTAAATTTAAGAATTTTTAAGTAAAACATGTGAATTAAAACGTGCAAAATTACCTCTTGTAATTTTTAAATACTTTTAAAGTCTTGTAATTTTTAAATACTTTTAAAGTCTTGTAATTTTTAAATACTTTTAAAGTTTCAAATTAGAATAATACACTTAATTAGGTATTTACTTACTGGTTAATTATCCAATTGTTCTATTAGCAACGCGAATATAAGAAAACAAACAACACTGCTGATAGTATAACATAATAATATATAATATAGCCGCCAATAAGTGTTTTCATTCGCTGTACTCATAAAAAAGTAACTGGCATCTTAAAAACAGAATTATTTTCTAATTCGTAACGTTTTCCAGAACATTTATTAATACTGGACAATGTATTAGAATCCCGTACTGTTCGGGAAAAATCCGAGACAGTTAGTCATCCTATTTGTAACAAATGTCAGAATCCTAGACCATTACCCTAAAGCTATCAGCAAAATCTCGCTTTAATTGCTGCCATCAATGAACGACCCAAACTTTAGAACATAAAAGTACCACATGCGAGAAAGTGTACCAAAGCAATTGAAGAAAAATAAAAATAAAAAAACACTTAAGCATACCACAGGTAGTTGGATCAAGAATCCCAGCGTTATACTTAGCCTATGCTGAAGCACACGATAAATGCAAAACAATCATCAGCAAATCTAAATCTGACTTAAAACCAACAGCAGTAAACCTGCCTCCTTTCGAAATGGAAGCGATGCCTTCTGGTCCTTGCTAAGACTATCGGGCGCAACTTCTGCTGTTCACCTCTGTTTCCACCTCTTTCTCTCTCTCATCCAAATAACACCACTATTACATCACCTAAAGATAAAGATGACCTCTACTGACATCACTCTTTTCCTCCAACTCCTGTATAGATCACCAAGGCAAATCTCTTCCTAACATAGTAGAATCTGAGTACTGCATGCCTCCTATGGTTTTCAGGGAAAAGTTATCAGAAGAATATTAGATAACTTGGAAATAAAAAGTCATGTTTTGATGCCTTCTCCGCAATTTTATCCAAACACAGTGCTCCACTGCTAACACTTGTCCTGTATCGGATCTACAACGTTCTATACTTAACTAGGTTTCAACACCCAAGACGTGGAAGAAATCATATATCCAAACTATTTTAAAAAATGAGAGATAAAGTCTATCGTCAAAATGACGACAGTCGCCTTCACTTCAATCTTCCAAAATAATGAAAAAATTCATCAATAATCAACTTCTGCACTACCAACAAGCATACCAGTTAATCAATGACAACCAGAATGAGTTCCACCATTCAAGATCCGGGACTTTACATTCCACTACTGGACATGTTCCATGGCAAGGTTCGGAGAAATGCTGACCCTCTTCACATCTCCAGATCTTTGGAGCGTGTCTGATATCGAGGATTGCCAAACAAATTACCATCCTTTGGTCTATCTGCCATCCTCTGTAATTGGCTAGCCAGCTCTCTTTCAAAGCTCTCTTAGAGCTTCTCCATCAATGCAGGAACGCCTAATAACTTTCTTCTATCTGCTACTCTCTTTCCCCTAAAAGACTTACTCTCAATCATCAATAATGCTATACACAGCTTTCCTAATGCTAGCCCTCTCTCTCTCTCTCTCTTTTCGTTCTACTCATTTGACAAGCTATGCAATGATCAGAAATCCCAAATTTCAAGAACATCTTTAAACATTGATTTCCATATCACCCTTCCATGGGACGAGGACAATCGATTATTTTCAATCCCACCAAAACGCAGTTTTGCATTTTCTCTCAAAAAAGAGATCTCATCTTCAAAACAGTATTGCATCTATTCTGCTTGGTGTAGCGTTTACCTCCAGTGTCCCTTGCATAAACACATCACATCAATTGCTTCATCGGCTTCTAAAAAAAACTACGCATTCTCTTTCATTCAAGACGCTATTTTTCACCCACCTAGCTACTAATTCTATACGAATCCCTAATCCCCCACTCCCATCCTTAGAATATTATTAACCTGTTAATGGTGCAATTAAAACCTCCCTAAAAATTCTCGATGCTGTTACGAGAAGAGTAATTCGGCTCATAGATGATCTCTACCTTCCATATACTCACTTCATAGACGCAATGTTTTCAGCGCAGTGTCTGTTCTTACAGGTACTTTCTTAGTCACTGCTCCACTGAATTGACAACGATCATTCCTCCACTTTTCGTCGAGTCTGTTAACATAAAAGCAAACAGCTACCCAGCATTCCTTTTTCAGTGCAACTGCATACACACGCACACACATCGAATCTGCTTCTCCTCTTCCACTTTTATTTCGTCTACCTCTGTCTTCTAGAACAGCCTTCCTCATGAAGCATTCTCAAACAACTATAACCTCCAATTCATGAAAAAAATCAAGAAACTTCTTCTATCTGAGTCCTCATCTGCACCCAACACATGCACCGATGCTTATAATAGATTCTTATTTTAAATTTACATGATTTCTATACTCCTTTATTCTAGTTTTATATTCCATTTTCTTTTCTTTGTTCAGCCTCTTTAAAAATGTGCTTGTATTATGTTGTCTGTATGGCCATGGATTTTTATTTGTTGCCTTGAAGTATCCCATATGAAGCAGCTACTGTGTTCTATTCTCAATGAATTTGAAGACCAGGTAAGACATTTCCTGAGCTCAACACTTTGCATGGATTCGTATTAAAATCAATGATCTTTTCAGAGGCTGCGCTGAAACTAAACTAGTGGCCATGATGGTAATTCAATTCCAACAGAGCATCTTGGATTTCTATAATCACACACACTATAGTTACATTTTATGAAGGAATGAATAAATAGAAATAAGCCTTAATCATTCTGCTTACTTAGCCCATACAGTACATTATGATTAAGTGCTCATTTCTATTTATCATACCTTCATAAAATTAAAAAAAAATGTAACAACGTGCAAAAATCCTTTAAAAATTACCACACCTTTTATAAATCACAACAAATCAGATATAAGTAATAAACCCCAAAATAATATGAAAATGCTGAGTAATAAGTTAGTTAGCCTGGGAGGGTAATGGATGGCAATGCTGTAGCCAATGAAGTTCTAACTGAGGTTCGGCTATTGCTCTTACCCTCCTGCCATGATCAGAGCTTCATATAGCTCAATAACACCTTATCCTCACAATAACGGGGAAGATGAAAAGCATTTTTGCTTCGCCCCTTTAAGCCAGTCCTTATAAGGACTATATATGAAAATGCTCCCCGTGTGGTGGCCGGGAAAAAATAGCCTCAACGTAAATCCGTGCATGTCGTAAGAGGCGACTAAAATAGACGCTGAGTTTCGAGAGTTAGCTCTCTCAGGTTTCTTTCGGAATTTTTCTCCCGGTGAGGGGGGGGGGGCTTGATTTCGGGGGATTTACCCTGGGGGAGCATTTTAAGTCTCTGGGGAGGGTGTTCTCCGGCGTGGCCAGAGAGGGGCTTTGTCGGTGGATGCTTTTCCATGGAATATGAGCGGGTATGCTCGGTGGCGGGGGGAGACCGTCACTGAGGGGAGCCAATGCTAAATTGGACGATCTTTCGGCCACTATTGAGTGGTCTAGGGATCGTTCTAATTTTTATACAGGGCTTTACTTACGTATGCCCCACTACATCCTATGCATGCCGTAAGAGGCGACTAAAATGGGTACCCAGGAAGAGTAATAGATGGCAATGCTGTAGCCAATGAAGTTCTAACTGAGGCTCGGCTGTTACCCTCCTGCCATGATCAGAGCTTTATAGCTCAATAACACCTTATCCCTACATTGTCCTCTACAGATAACGGGGAAGATGGAAAGCATTCGTGCTTCGCCCACCTAGCAAAAAAAATTTTTTGAGGGGGGGGGTGTTAAGGTAGTTCACGTAGTATATATACATTTCACAAATTTTGTCCATTCGACATACAAAACTATAATAGCAACTTGTGCATATAAACTAGTAAACAATCAATTAATTAATACATTCGTATCTAGAAAGAATAATACCTCGAATTTCTAAACGAAAGATAGCACATAGATCAGGTTTTCATTAGAAGTATTCATAATGGTGATAAGAAGTTAATTTAATGCATGGTCTGATATGAATCTTTATAGCGTGTATGGCATTAGCAGCTTTATGTTCATATAATTAATGACTCGTTAACCAAATTTTGCTTTCTCTAATGTCTGTCAATATACATCCTTTAGCTACTTTCCTTTATCAACGAAAATATTACTTCATACGTAATAGAAGTATGAAGGAATGACCATGAGGAATGCCTGAGAATAAAGGTGAAAATAAAAATCTCATTTCCTTGAGGAAATAATCTAGACATTAAGAAAAATTTTATGATTTTTTTGACTAGAAAAAAACGTAAGAAATAAACTGATTTTCCAACTTGACTGAAAGCTTGTGTGGAAGTCTTGTTTACTATGATGCGATCATCCAAAGATGGGTTGGATCCCCCTGGATAGAGATTTAAGAGTATTTTTCTTTTTTATTGCAAGTGTTCATGAGAATACTCTGCTTTTGGAGGAAGGGGAAAAACCATGTCACCCCCGAAACTGGGAAACTTACCTTGACTTGAAAACCCGTATAAAAGTTCCTCGCAACCTAGACGGATTTGAACCAATGTCTTCAAACTGTCATTTTCTTTTCCTAGCGAGATAAGGAGGCACTCTTAAGTGTGCTATCACCATTTAATCCGCATATCGGTTTTAGTGTTAGAAGGGAAACATTTTTACAGAAGCAAATTCATTTTTGTACCATGAACAGCAATATGAATGAATTCCAAGGAGGTTTCATTTGTGTAAGGAGATATCCATGGGACTTATAAGCAGGGGCAGCTCGTGCATAGGCACTGCGGAACTGCAGCACCCCTAATTTTCCTCGATATATAAATATACTTATTAATTTATTTATATTTGCTTGTAATATTTAATTTTATCATCAACAATCCCATACAATTCTCTTATTTTGAATAAAAAATAATAAAAATCCATCTTGTAGCACTTGGGAGGGAGAAGGACGCTAGCAGCACTGTGTTAACCACAGTGTCAAATTCTTCGTGCGCAAGCATATGCACGCCATATTGAGATACGAACTATTAGCGTAATGCGGCACTGTCCGTCGCGCAGTTCCACTTTTGTTTATATGCAGTTTGCGCCAATAGTAGAGTGTTCGTAGTGTTTATCGTGTTTACTCCGTCTCTTTAAATATTTGGACATTAAAATTAAAGGATTTAATTGTAATTTCCAAAAATTGTAAATCCATTCCTTTAATTATAATTAAAGGAATGGATTTTATTTTTAAGTAATTTTGAATTATACCAAACTGTATAATTTTATCGATAATAAACAATATTTTTTCATGTTTCATTCTTTTAAATTTTTACCATAATTTTGATATTTTATCCAAACACGTATACACTGTACTTACTGTGTGTATGTATATTTCGAAAGTTGCGGCACCCCCCACGATTTCAAGCCACGAGCCGTCTGCTTATAAATAAGACCAGGTTTGTCGATGACCGTAGCGTCTAAGGTATTGATCAACGGCAAATGACGAGAAATAATCTTCAACGCCAAGAATAATTTTGGTCAAAAGACGAAAATTACGAAAAGGAACGTGACATCTTGTCACGCAAATTGCATTTTCAAAAATAGCGAAATATATTTTATAGCAAAAGAGTGTAAACCAACATATTGTTTAAATATTTATTGGGAGAACTCCTTTTGTAGAATGATATGAATGTAGTGTAGTAACAGAGAGCCTATACTGTTATAATAATGCAAACAGAGTATGATATAATGTAATATCATACTTATGAAGTATTCCAATAGTCGACTGCACTTCGTTTTACTCTTAACGGTACGTGGAGAAGAACGAACGTAGTATAGAACGCCTACAGATACGAGACCCTTCCAAATTTCTGCATATGTCCAAAGAAGAAGAATCATTCCGATAATAGGGTAATCGATTCGTCTTCTGGGATGAGTTGTTTATTATTAACTTCTTTTTTATGATCATTGGGTTTTTAAAGTGGTAACTATTTTGCTTGTATAACAGCTGTAAAATTTTATCTAAAAAAAGAGCACGTGATTTCGCGTGTTGTTGACCAATTGATTATTTCTTTCTCTCCCTTCAACATGAATTGACTCGTCTTGGCAGTCTGCCAACGACAGCTCTCGCTTATGTGGTCGGACTATAGTAGAGCCCATGCAAAGAGTTACACAGTCTTCGAATGTACCAACGAAAAGCTACACAGAATCCAAACATTAATAACAGCATTCAACAGCGCTGACCATCATAGTGATGTAAAGAAGACCATAACTGGTGTGTAAAAAGTTGAAATTTCGTTGATGTAGTGTCGGCACTCAGAAACTGTCAATCAGAAGACTCCAAAGTAGTATTCATATACTAGAAAAGTAGCCGATGGACCGGAAGATTCAATTAAATCCCACAAAAAGTTCAGTCATAATGTTTTCCAAAAAGAAGGTCCTGAGTTAGAAGTCAAAATTCCATGGCAGACAAATTAAATACCTCAGCGTGCTGCTTGACAAAAAACTTCAAGTCAGCAATCACATAAAACACATGGGCTCGAAAACATCTAAAGCAATCGCGCAACTCTACTCCATGATAAACAACAGAAGTAAGCTGGATATGCTTAACAAATTACTTATATATAAGATGGTAATACGCTCAGTCATCACTTACGCATCTCCTGCATGGAGTCATACCTCGAATACAAATATTCAAAAACTGCAAAGGATACAGAAGAAATGCCTGAGGATGATTCTGGATGCCCCGTGGCTTATAAGAAACTCCCAGATTCACAGAGAAATTAACATTCCCTATATCTCCTCCCTTCTCCATGATCTAGCAGAAAAGTTCCCATCAAGGCAAGTAATCATCCAAACCCGCTAATCAAACAAGCTTCCGACTACAATGAAGCGGAATACTATAAATATAAAAGACCCAAATCTATCTTATGCTCAGCAGAACACAGCGGATCTCAATGCCCTCACAGGGCGAGCCTAGAGCTCAATAACACTCCACTCAAAGAATTTCCCCCTTATAGACAAAGGGGAATATGAAAAGCATTAGTGGTTCACCCATCAAACAAAAAGGAAAAAAAAAAAAAAAGATGTACGGTATATATATGACACACGCCGTGTGGTGCCGGGATAAGAATGGCCCCATTGCAGCCCATTAATGTCGTACGAGGCGACTAAAATGGGTACCGGAGAAGGTAATGGATGGCAATGCTGTAGCCAATGAAGTTTTAACTGAGGTTCGGCTATTGCCGTTACTCTCCTGCCACATGATCAGAGCTTTTAGCTCTATGTTACCCTATCCATACATTTTTTCGTTAATAATTCTGAAAAAATAGGTTCTAGTTCGTATCCTGGGAAGAACAATCCCTGAATGTGTATTCTAAATAGTTGTACAAGACAACTTGAGTACATTCTTGTCTCATTCCCTCTTCCCCCCCCCCCTCTCAGGAAGGGGTTTGTTAGAAGATGAATCTCTCTCTCTCTGGACGAACTGTGTCTTCACCTCGATTCTGTATCTGTAGCACCTTTAGAAATGGTTATAAACGTAACTTATCCAACAAATCATTCATCAGCTTTCTTCCTATTCCGGTCTATGAATTCTAATTCTGCTCATGATTAACAGAATAGAATTAGAAAACGTTTAAAAGCTTGACGCATGATTATTAGGGTTACGGAAGAAAATAATAAGGGAATAAACTGTCCCTCGTACATTAACGCCATTTACACTAGGAAGCAATAATTACACAAACGTGTTTTAAGTACGTGATCGGTATCACAATGTACATTTGCTAATATTTTGATCGATAATATTTCGTAGCAAGCTCCTTTTCTGAGGAAAATTAGCATCTTAAGGCATTTGGTTCATCTTGAGCATTGTCTGTTTCGTAATTCCTTTAGGGATTTCAAATTGCATACTTGATCGTTCAAAAGTATGTTTGCCGAAAGAAACCACTGAGACAGAAGCTAATTAACCTGCTAAAAATAAATCGATTAGGTATGTCTCTCACTTTCAAGTTTCCATCAATTCAAAAGGAGAATCACGCACCTTGGGTAACAGACATTAAAAACTCAACGTTCTTTTACAGCATTAATAAATGACAACAAATACTACCCATAGAACTGTATATTTCTCAAGTTCTTATGCGATGTGATTACTAGACAATTGATAATTGACATTTATGTCTTAGGGGTGAAGTAAGAAGCTTTTCATATTCCCCGCTATCTTTTATGGTTACAGTGAAGGTAAACTTTATGAGCAGTTTGCTCGCCCTGAATGGGCATGGAGATTATGCATCGCTATAGGAGGTTAAAATAGATTTTGGTCTTTTATGCTTGAATATGTCCGTTGGATCGTATGCTGCAGCTTGTTGAACCAAATCGTTGGGATGTGTGGACGTCTTTAGGAAGAACTTAGATGCTAAGGATTGTAGGAAAGAGAAAATATAGAGAATATTTGTATCTCGATGAAGTTGATTGTTTCTAAGATGCCACGGGGCATTCAGAATCATTCGCAAGCACTTGTTCTGCACTCGCTGTATTTTGATAATGTTAGTATTAGAGGTGTGGCTCCAGGCCGGAGAGGCGTAGGTGATTATAGGACGAATCGTCAACTGGTATAGCTGCAAGTTGATTCTGTTACTTAGCTTGCTGTTTCTATTAATTAGCGGATAGAGCTGAGCTATGACTTTAGAGGCCTTTGTGCACGTAAACTTGATGTGTTGGTTGAAAGATAGCTTTTTGTCGAGCATTACACCCAGGTATTTTGTTTCTGTCTGCCAGGGAATTTTAATATTGAATAGTAACACATCTCCTGCAGGAGATATTGGCCTTTTCGAGAAAAGAATGGCTGAGCTTTTTTTGGGGGTTGACTTCCAATCTCCATTTGGAGAACCAACCCTCCTTTACAAGGTTTTCTTGAAGCTTTCTGGTAAAGAAGTGGGTTCGGAGAGATCTGGTTAGTATTGCCGTATCGTCCGCATAAAAGGCCAAGATGGAAGGCATCAGATTGTGTGGGATGTCCGACATGTATATAGAAAACAGCAATGAAGCTAGTAGGGATCCCTGCGGCACTCCAGAAAAGATATGGCGCTGAGATGAGGTAGAACCGTTGATTTTGACATGAATTGATCTATTCTAAAGATATGAATGGATTAGATGAACCAGTTTTAGTGAGATACCGACTGAGATAAGTTTGTGTAGGAGTCAGAAATGCCAGATATGCTTTGGATAGGTCTAGGAAAACAGCTCCTGTGCACTGGCGCCATTTATAGCTGGTGGTGATGTATTCCACAATTCTGTGGATTTTCTGGGTAGTAGTATGGTATTGCCGAAAACCAAACTGTTCTTTAGGGAGGATGTTTAGGTCATTTACTGAGGTTTGGAGTCGTGAGAGGATGACCTTCTCCGCAACATTACCCAGGTTGGAGATAAGACTGATTGGACGATAATTTTGCGGTAGGTGTGGGTCCTTGTCTGGCTTATGTATAGGGATTACATCAGCCAGTTTCCAGGTGGAAGGAATATAGCGAAATCTTAAGTTTGCATTCATTATAACGGTCACGTGCACTGTAGCTTTACGAAGCAACAGCTTGATCACCCTGTTTGAGATGCCGTCTGGTTCAGGAGCTTTATTGTTCTTTAGTTTTTTAATAATATCATATAATTCAACAGGTGATGTGGGTGCAATATGGTTAGCACTGGTATCTGAGAGATTTAATACGTGTCTTACCTGTCTTTGGATTTTGTATAAGTGATTGAAATCTAAGTTGTTATAAGAAGGTTTGCACTGCTCCTCTAGATTCTTTACTACGGCTTCTGCATTATCTACACATGTAGATAATGTGTGAGCTAGGCCCTGGTTAGAGATTATTGGTGGGAGGGATCTGTTTTTATTTTTGATGTTTCTCAGTAACCCCCAGATAGAGTGATCAATAGGTGAGATAGAGGCTAACTGTTTATCTCAAACTTGGTTTCTGTGAGTTTTAAGTGCATCTCTTACTGCTCTATTTAATATACTAAGCACTGTCTTGTCCTGAGGAGCGCGAGTGTTACGAAATCTCTTCCTAGCACTTCTCTTCTCTCTGATCAAGTCCATAATATCCTCAGGCAAACGACTAGGCTTGGGAACAGGTTTGTGGAAGGTTGCAACCGTTAATGCGGACTTAATCTGTTGGGTGAGGCTAGTCACTGCAGAATCCACATCTTCTTCTGTGCATATGTGAGGGACAGGTCCAATGTGATCCCTAAGTGCTTTAGACAATCTGTCCCACGATATGCCTGAGTGAGAGGGAGAAGACAGGTATTCTTGTTCTCCCAGTTGTAGTAGAATTGGCGTGTGATCCGATGACAGCTCATTTTGTGATATAAGGCTGTACTAAAGTTTAATGTCTTCCAGGATAGCTATATCCAGAATGTCAACAGTGCCAAACGCACTGAGATGAGTTGGTTCGGTAGGTCCAGCCACAACAGCATACTTTGTTCCTATGTAGTTGGAAAGGATACGGCCATTTTTATTAGTAGATTTACTGTTCCAGGCAGGATGTTTTGCAATGAAGTCTCCAGCGATGATGACCGGTCCTTTTACTCCAAGGATAGCATCCAGATCTGAGGTCAACAATGTCTTTAATGGAGGGTTGTAAGCAGAAAAAAAGTTTAGGTTTCCAATTGAGTTTGTGAAGACATTAATGCTTGTGATTTCGAGATTGGTGGTTGTAGGGTTGGTTATTGAATGATGGTTGATATAGGTTTTGATAAGGGTGGCTGTACCTCCACTTCTATCCTCTATACCCAAGTCTGTCGTTTCTGTAAATCTGATACCCTCTGATTTTTAGGTTGTCAGCAGGCCTCAGGTGAGTTTCATTGATTAAAAATATATCTGGTTTGTATCTATTATTTAATTCCTGGATTTCCAACACTTTGTTTTTGATACCGTTGGCGTTCCAAGCGATAATCCTAAGCGAATCTGGGGCGATTTTTTTCCTATGCATCAGAGAGTGTGCAGATAATACGATTGGGTTTGCTGTAAGAATCTTTTTGTAACACTGATGGATTTGAGTTGCTGAAATCCTGCAGCATGTTTGCAAGAGAAGAGGTGATAATAGCTGATAGATTTGAATGCGGATTAGCCAGGTTCTGGTTTTGTACTATCTGTTTGGAACGGGCCACATCAGCATATGTTCTCGCTTGATGACGAAGATTAATTTTCTTAAGGGGCTCAGTTAGTGGTGGGCGAGCACCTGTTATCATGTTTCATGTTCTCACTCCTGGAGAACTGAGAAACTACAATTTCAGGAACTCTCGCGCTAGATGACGAGGTAAGTTGATTATTTGGATTGTTCCATCTGTTTTTGGGATGATGTATACACCCTCTAATTAGCGGGGTGAGGACAGCCACAATTAGCGCACTTAGCCAGAATGGATTTCGGCTTGGTGCAGGTGTTTGTGGGATGATTCTCGCCACATTTTAAGCATCTGTACTGGTCTTTGCATATCTTCTGGGCATGGCCAAAGTTTTGGCATTTGTGGCACTGCCAGAAGGTGCTCTCTTTCTCAGTGGTTCTGAGGTGATTTTAAGTCCACAGATTGACTTTAAATTGTATATATCTTTGTAAATCTTGTGTATCTCAACCAGAACCAGAGGCATAGGGTCTTATTTGATCTAAACATTCTACTGACCTTTATGGGAGGTAGATCCTGCATGTTGAGGTCAGTGACTATTTCGTCCGGGTCAAATCCTCGGAAACTACTCGGAGCACCACTTTCAGATTTTTTTCGGAGGCAAGTGAAAAAGTATGATATTGTATTCTTCTTGTGTCCAGTTCCTTTGTAAGATTTTTATAATCAGCCACCGTGGCGGGCAGAATTTTTATGCCCTCATCAACGTTTTCAGCCGATCTAAAATTTATTTGCAGGTTGGCCATGGTGGTTCTTAGTGTTGTCCATCTCTGCTTTTCCCTTAGGATAATCGGTGGCACCTTTTCATTGGGGGGAAGCAGAGGGTTCTGAATTGGGAGCGTCTTCATCCATACAAACATCAGTTGTTGGTTCAGGCGCGAGAGTTTTATGCTTCTTACGAGCGTGAGTCTCTCCTTGATCGGAAGGATTCGAGTCAAAGACTAGTAGATTGAGCTTTTCCTCCATTTAAGGAGACTCTTCATTTTCCTCCCCATCGTCCCCAGGTAAAGAATATAAGTTTAAGTAGCCCGGCCATTCTTGTTCAAATTTTTTAAGAAGCTTTTTGACGAAAGTGAGTGCTAGTCCTTTGTCAAGTGACTCAATGATGATGTCTGGATCGATCATGTTAATAGGCCATTTCAGCTTGAACTTCTTTTGAAGTTTATTAATGAGTATAAGAGCCGGCTCTTCATCGAGCAACTCAGTGACGACGTCTAGGTCAGGCAGGCTCATAGCGATTCAATTGCGTATGAGTGCGAGTAGAAATCCCGCAGCCACAGAGGACTGCAAAAAAGAGTGTTGGCTAAATACGCGAAGCTATAGCAGGTAAATTGTATCAAAAGTCAAAGTCTTACCTTTTGCTCCACAATCAATCAGTCATTCTTCTTATCGACACGACACTTGATATGCATTAATTTATCACTATGAGATGACACATCAAAAATCCACACTGCACCATTAACCGAGCACTGAGATACACGTCTGTACTGATCAAAACCAAAACTAAGAAAATCATACGCGATTTCTAGTTCTTAAAAGAACTGGGAGATGGACTGAGTCCTTGACTCTTTATCCCGTCATCTGAATGAAGAAAATCTGTGTGGATGAGATGTTATTGAGCTAAAAAGCCCTAGTCATGGCTGGGTAACGGCAATAGCCGAGCCTCAGTTAAAACTTCATTGGCTGCAGCATTGCCATTCGTTACCCTGGAAGTCCTAAAAAGGACTATCTCTCCAGAACCTACCGCGATTACTAGTCTTTATAAGGTAAGGACTGGCTTAAAGGGGCGAAGCAAGAATGCTTTTCATCTTCCCCGTTATCTGTAGAGGACAGTGTAGGGATAAGGTGCTATTAAGCTATTATTAAATTAAAGCTCTGATCATGGCAGGAGGGTAACAGCAATAGCCGAGCCTCAGTTAGAACTTCATTGGCTACAGCATTGCCATCCATGGGTATTGGATTGATTGAATGAATCAATCTCAATCACCGCATCTCACAGTCGATTGATTCCTCCTTCCTACTCACGCGTATACTAGAAAAACTCAAAATGTTATTTGTAATTTTATTATATAAAATAATTAAAGATGTATTATTATTTTTAGAATTTTGAAAACAAAAAAATAAAAGAAATTATTGAATTAATTAAAATAATTTAGATATTTAATAAAGCATATTATTATTAAATATAAATATATTATATATTTATTTTAAATAAAATAAAAAACTAAATTGATAATATTATAAAAAGTGGTATTTTCACGTCGCATTGGCAAATAAATAATATAATAGCTTATTTTCTAGGTATAATAACATTTTTATGTCACTCCTAAGAAAGTGCGTGATTGGATCCATTGATACCATTAAAGCAAAGACTGAATAATGCAGCCTAAAGGAACATGGCCATAGGAATTCATAATGTTCGCTTGGGATATGCTACCTGTAGAATGTTTCCAAAAACTCATAGGGGCGATTAAGCCTACTTTGAAAGCTCAAGTAGTGTAACATTATTTGGTGAGTATATCTAATAAACTTCCCCTCGAATGTAGTCTGCGTTAATAAAATTTATGCTGAGTCTTCATAAAGTGTGTTAAAGTCAATTTGCAACGTTTTTTTTTTTTTTTTTTTAAATTTCAAACATGCTGTAAAATTTCTGAAAATAGCCATCAACAGCGTAGTTTTTTCTTTTCTACTTCAAACATACTTTTATTTTCAACAGTTATTTTCTAGATAAAGGAACAAAGATTAATAAATACCGGTAACTGTTTGCTGTCTTTATTTAAATAATACGTCAAGCTTAATCTTTGTTCCTTTGTGTTTATTAACACATCATATTTTGCTTATGTGAAAACAGGATACTATTAGGTGAATGAAGGAATGAATATTTTAGTTGGCTGTTCATTTGCCAAAGTTTGTGTGTGTGTGTGTGTGTGTGTGTGTGTGTGTGTGTGTGTGTGTGTGTGTGTGTGTGTGTGTGTGTGTGTGTGTGTGTGTGTGTGAACATACACGCACAGGGTTTGTCAAGCTCTAGTTCCATATAAATTATTAGAACTAGCTCTCCACAATTCAGGCATTTCCCTCTCTTTCTTTTTGGCTATTCGTGGTATTTATAATTAAATGCAATAAAAAAAGAATTCTATTTAAATAATTGTATTTGTCTGTCAGCACACCAGCATTAATTAAATGCAGTTAGTTTCAATACACCATCTCCTGACCTGAGAGCAATGAATATAAATATTTATTAATAGGAGTTCACCAGAAATTCTTCCTTTCAATTGTTTACCTGTTGAACTCATTAATTTGATAATGCGACCTTTAGACACAACTGGTGGTTTAAGCAACTGTGGACAGTTAGTTTGAATGAAAACAGAATTAAAAATTTATTTATATTTTCTATGTAACGTTGCTTTCTGGAGTTTTTCACAAATATGAGTTAACTCATATTAACATTATTTATGTTTATATTTATATATTAAACAACACTTCATTTCTCTTTCGTTGTAGCAGTGGTATAAGAGAGCTAATGAAGCAACATGTAACTAAACAGAGGTCGTTTCTTAATAAATAAATAAAAATAAATATTTATATATTAAACAATACTTCATTTCTCTTTCGTTATAGCAGTGGTATAAGAGAGCTAACGAAGCAACATTTTACTAAACAGAGGTCATTTCTTAATAAATAAATAAAAATAAATATAATACATCAACATATATCTATATTACATATTAACATGTTTTATTTCATTTTATTTTTCAAAAGAACAATTTGATACCACAAATTAATTACAATAACAAGGAATTAAAGGTTTTCTAATCATTGCGTGTGATTATGAAAAATCAATCGACCGTAAGATGCGGTGATTGATTTTCAATCCAATACCCTTGGAGGGTAATAATAATAGATAGCAATGCTGTAGCCAATGAAGTTCTAACTGAGGCTCGGCTATTGCTGTTACCTTCCTGCCATGATCAGAGCTTTAATAGCTCATTAACACCTTATCCCTACACTGTACTCTACAGATAACGGGGAATATGAAAAGCATTCTTGCTTCGCCCCTTTAAGCCAGTCCTTATAAGGACTATAAGGTGTAATATAGGTAGTTGTTGATTGAATCGACCGTGAGATGCGGTGATTGATTTTCAATCCAATACCCTTGGAGGGTAATGGATAGCAATGCTGTAGCCAATGAAGTTCTAACTGAGGCTCGGCTATTGCTGTTACCCTCCTGCCATGATCAGAGCTTTAATTGCTCAATAACACCTTATCCCTACACAGTCCTCTACAGATAACGGGGAATATGAAAAGCATTCTTGCTTCGCCCCTTTAAGCCAGTCCTTATAAGGACTATAAGGCGTGTAATATAATATAGAGGAAGAGGACATGATCGACCGTGCGATGCGGTGATTAATACCCTTGCAGGGTAATGGATGGTAATGCTGTAGCCAATGAAGTTCTAACTGAGGCTCGGCTATTGCTGTTACCCTCCTGCCATGATCAGAGCCTTAATAGCTCAATAACACCTTATCCTTACACTGTCCTCTACAGATAACAGGGAAGATGAAAAGCATTCTTGTTTCGCCCCTTTAAGCCAGTCCTCATAAGGACTCGTAATATAGTGACTACTGAAAATACCTTTGGAGGGTAATGGATGGCAATGCTGTAGCCAATGAAGTTCTAACTGAGGCTCGGCTATTGCTGTTACCCTCCTGCCATGATCAGAGCTTTAATAGCTCAATAACACCTTATCCCTACACTGTCCTCTACAGATAACGGGGAAGATGAAAAGCATTCTTGCTCCGCCCCTTTAAACCAGTCCTTATAAGGACTCGTAATATAGTGACTACTGAAAATTTAATCGACCGTGAGATGCGGTGATTAATACCCTTGGAGGGTAGTGGATGGCAATGCTGTAGCTAATGAAGTTCTAACTGAGGCTTAGCTATTGCTATTACCCTCCCGCCATGATCAGAGCTTTAATAGCTCAATAACACTTTATCCCTACACTGTCTTCTACAGATAACGGGGAAGATGATAAGCATTCTTGCTTTGCCCTTTAAGCTAGTTCTTATAAGGACTCGTAATATAGTTTGGCTGGTGACGTTAATGCCAAATTATAGCTCCACAATCAACAACAAAGGTCGAACTCTAAATCATTACTCAATACAAAATTCTATTGTTGTAGACGGACTCACAGAGCCCACCCATCACAGCTCAGATGTACTTGACATAGTCATCCTCAAAAACATCGGATACCAGTATCAGTTGGAAACATTAAATGAACTTTCTTCCGACCACAACCCCATTCTGCTTAAACTCGGAACACGAGAGCAATTCTCACCTCTGCACTCTTTCATATCTAGGGACAAGCTCCCCAGAATTCTCCCTAACCACATTGGCCCAGTCCCTGTTATTCACACTAAAGAGGGGATAGACTTTGCTGTAAACAACCTAACCAGTCAAATAAAAAAAGCAATAAAGTTAGTCACCCAAACTACAGTCTTTCACCCTGGTGGTAGGATCACGGAGGAAATCATGGATCTAATCAGATTGAAAAACAAAGCCAGAAAGAGGTACCATAACACAAGAGCCCCACAAGATAAAACAAATCTGAATAAACTAAATAGAGAAGTCCGGGAAGCTCTCCAAAAACATCGAAACCAAGATTAGGAATCCAAGCTAACGAAGTTAAACCCAGAGGGCAACTCCATTTGGAAGTTCTTGAGAACCCTCCGCACTAAAAGGCAACTTTTACCTCCAATTTAAACAAAGAAGGGAATAGCCCATGCTGACAAGGAAAAGGCAGAGGTTTTGGTAGACAGCTTGGAAACTCAATGTAACCCCTCTTATGAAAATTTGAACATCAATCTTATCTACAAGATTCATCGCCGAGTCAAGCAGGCCATAACACAAGAAAAGGATGACCCAGGACCTGTCACACCCACTTCTCCAGTAGAAGTTATAAATATCATAACCCACTTGAACAACAATAAGGCACCAGGTCCTGACGGAATCACAAACAAAATAATCAAACTACTCCCCAGAAAAGTCATTGTGCATCTAGTCAACATAATCAATGCCATCCTCAGACTCAAGTATTTTCCCTTAACATGGAAGATGGCGGATATCACGCCAATCCAAAAGATTGGAAAGAACACCCAGCTACCCGAAAGCTACAGGCCTATCAGTTTTCTGTTCAGCCATGGAAAGAATGCGGAAAAGGTCATCCTTACAAGGCTCCAATCAGAAACGGATACACTAGGTATTATTCCTAATGAGCAGTTCGGATTCAGAAAAAACCACACTACCGTACAACAGATTCACAGATTGGTCGAATTCATCACCAAAGGCTTCAACTGGAACCTCCACACAGCTGCAGTCTTCATAGATGCTGCGAAGGCTTTTGATAAGGTGTGGCATCAGGGTCTTCTCTACAAGCTCATCACATTCAATATACCAACTAATCTAGTAAAAATAATTCACTCATACCTCAAAGACAGATTCATGCAAGTCAAAATAAATGAAACTGTGTCAACCAGACGCAATATCCTGGCAGATGTGCCGCAGGGGCTCACTCCTGCCCCCCCCCCTGCTGTTTTCTATCTACATTGCTGATATCCCTCAAAATCCAAGCTCAACAATCACTGCGTTATATGCAGATGATACTGCATTATCAGCAAGATCTCTCACCCCCAAACTAGCCATCAAAGACTTCAAAGCAGTATTTACACATTAGAGAAATGGTTGATGGACTGGAGGATCCAAGCAAACCCACAGCATGAATCTGTCTCTGTCACAAAGAGTTCAGCCATACTGTTCACTAGAAAGAAGTTTCAGACCAAGGAAGACATACATCTACTAGGAGTTAAGATCCCATGACAGAGTGAAGTCAAGTATCTCGGCGTAATGCTGGACAAAAAACTACAATTCACCAGTCATATAAAACACATAAGCTACATCCAAAGTAATTGCGCAGCTCTACCCCATGATCAACAGAAAAAGCAAACTGGTCACTCAGAACAAACTACTCATATACAGGATGGTAATACGCCCAGTCATCACTTACGCATCTCCTGCATGGAGCCATACCTCGAATACATATATTCAAAAGCTGCAGAGAATACAGAACAAATGCCTGAGAATGAGTTTAGATGCTCCATGGTTTATCAGAAACTTCCAGATTCACAGAGAAGTCAACATTCCCTACGTCACATCTCCCTCCTCCATGACCAAGCAGTAACGTTCTTCACAAAGACAAATAATCATACGAACCCGCTGATCAAGCAAGCTTCAGACTACAATGAAGCAGAATTCTGCAAATAAAAAGATCCAAGTCAATTCTACGCTCAGCTGAACACTTAATCTCACTGCCCTTTCAGGGCGAGCTTAAAGCTCAATAATTCTCCACTCAAAGAACTTTCCTTCTTAGACAAAGGGGGAATATGAAAAGCATTTATGCTTCACCCATCAAACCAGTATCGTTCTGCGTTCTGCAAGGAAGTGGAACTTTCTATTTCTATTTATTTTTTTCTTGCACTGTAATATAATAGTAGAAATTTTTGAAGCAGCGTCAAGAATCCAATAAGCTTGGGCCTCAGAGCAGAGGCGATGAAATTTTTCTTACTTAAAGAGAGTCTCTAACACCCAATGTAGGATGCGAACCATCAGCCTGTTAGTCAGAAATCAGATGCGCTAACTTAAACCAACCTGTCTACCTTTTTGGAAATGGTTACTTGATATTTTCAAATTTAATCATGAAAACACTGAATTTTAGGCTTTCTCTTTAACGGTCTTTAGCGAATCTAGACGCCGATAACTTCATAAGCTAGCTTGTAGATAGGTAGACCGTCTAATTTTTGAAAATGTGAAGCTGTTTTCAAAAACAGTCCTTTTTAACTGCCTTAATGGGGAAAAAAAAAACATCACTACGATGTAACTAATTTGTATGACACTTTAATCCTAATTTAGTTAAAAAATTTTTTTTGTTAGAATTTCTGACTTAGAATCCAGAATTGTAAATTTTAATATTTTAATACCCATTAGAATTTTTTTTTTTTTTTGCTAGATGAGTGAAGCAAAAATTCTTTCATATTCCCCGTTTATCTGTAGAAGAAAATGTGTAGATAGGATGTTATTGAGCTATGAGCTCTGATCATTGTGGGGTAACGGCAATAGCCGAGCTTCAATTAAAAGTTTATTGGCTACAGCATCGCCATTCGTTACTTCTGTCTTACTTCATATGTCCCATTAGGTTTTTATAGAACAACAATAACTTTAAGTAATTTCTTACATTAAAAAATAAATGATGTATTATCAAATTCCGATTTAATCCTTTAGATTTTTAATAATTTAAATATTATTATTAAATTTAGTTTAATTTAGCACAACGTATGGTTTATTGATTTGTTGTATTCAAATTACTTAATATGATTTTAAAATAAGAGTCGAAATAGTAATTTGAATACAACAAATCAATAAACCATACCTTGTGCTATAATAAATGTAGTTTAATCCTTTATCCAAGTGTAAGCAAACAAAGTTTGCGCCTGAAGTATTTTCAGGACTGAGGCAACTCGTAGCAAGGGTCCTTGTCTCAGTATCTCCCATAATGCAAAGCGCATCCCCCCCGCGGACATGTATAATGCTATGTATTAAGGTAAGAGCCACCACCCCAGTTGCCTCAGTCCTGCAGATACTTCAGGCGCAAACTTTGTTTGCTTACACTTGGATAAAGGATTAAATTAAATTTATTAGAGTCTAACCAAGTGGAAAATAAACTTCCAACATACGTTGTGCTCAATTATGTGCTAAACCATACGTTCAGCTAAATTATAGATGATGTGAATGACTTTATAGATGTAATTCGATATATTAAAGAAAGAAATGATTGCTCGATACTTATCTAATATTCAGCTAGCCTAAATAAAATCTCAATAGCTTATTTATTATTATGGATTTTCAATTTAAGCAAAACATTGCGTTAACAAAAAAAAAAAAAAAAATGATGTTTGGTTTCTCCTAGCAGTGAAAAGCTAGGACAATCATCATTTTAAATTATCTCATGTACTTATAGTGCGTGTAACTACGCATAAACTAAAACGTTACGTAATTAAATGGGATAGAAATGCTGCGTATTTTGCGCACAATCCATCCATCAAGGCACCATTGACATCTCTGGAGTGCAGTTCTACATTTCTCGCAGATATGTCTTACCGCACGCAAACTTTTCCAAGCGCTGTGTATCGAACCGATGGGACATCCACACTTAATTCTTCTCTTCTACACTCACGGGGAATTCTAACACACGCATTGTTGCGTGGAGATCGTGTGGATTTTTTTCGCAGCTTTTAAAAGATTGCCTCAACTCTTTTGAGACTGGTAACTTTTAGAGTGTAAGAAGGCCTACGGTTTCTTTTAGGGGTGACGTCGTGTGTAGTTTGTTGGTAGAGTTCATGCTCTAAAGTTATGGTGCGGATTGAATGAAGTGCTTTTTTTTTTTTTAAGAAATATTCCCACAAAGTAGTTTATCAAAGGGGACTGGGAAATAAAATGTTCTGGGAAATTTTTGCGGACGTGATAGTGATTGATATTAATCTCGTTTTCTATGACGTAAATTTCTTCGTAGTCCAATTAAATGACAGTTTAGTCGAAACTATGGCGTGACAGTAATTACCATTTTCACTTCGTACTACCATCTGGTATTCTTCATATGATTAAGAAAAAAATGCAATTATTACACACACTCTCTCTCTCTCTCTCTCTCTCTCTTCGAAGAAGATTAAAACTTATTTAGTGTTTTCTATTATTTAGCTTAGAGTTAGAATCATTCCCGAAATATAATATAGTTTCCAAATGTCTTAGCATATGAGTGAGTACGTAAATAATTTTTTTTAAATCACCAAAAATTAATTTGTTTTATTTGAAAAAATCTTTATAATTTGTAATTTTTATTTATGAATTTTTAATTTTAAGTTGTTTAAAAAAGTCGGATTTAAAAAAAAAAAAAAATTGAATTTTGATAGAACATTTTAATATAACACGAAAATTGCCCAAAAAATTCAATTAATAGCCATTACACGACACAAGTTTCGATTTCCAATCAGGATTAGTTTTCTTTTCTTGGGCTGACTCTTACATATAGACTATGCTGTCATTTACACATGATTTCCATGGTCTTTTCAAGCCGTTATGATAATAACAGAATGTTATTATCATAACGGCTAATATATAATAATGGCTAATAACAGAATGTAGTTTCTAGTGCACAACAAAGTGCTCTGTGGTCTAAATAACTTCGTTAAACAAGTAGTTGCGAATATCAGGAAACAGTTAATCGATCAAATGGATTCAATTGCACCTGTTTACTTCCAGGCGATGAGTTTGAAAGAAAGGACAGCATCTAAACAGTCTTCCAAGCGGGGCTTTTTAGGTCACCAAATACACATAAATTACATTCACCTCATGTCAGAGACAGATGACTGGAAAAGATTTGTTTGCAGTAAATCGTTCTTTTATATATTTCTTCTTTGGCAGATACATCTCTTTTCTTCTTAAATGTAAACTATAGAAGATGGACTGTTTGTCATGGAATAAGACAGGCTGATATAAATCGGCGTTTTGCTTACCAAAGAGTTGTCCTATAAAGCTTTACATATGTTGTGAAATCTTTCTCGGAGAATATGTTGTCGAGTTTATTTGCAGAACCATTTCAAAGAATTTATTCCAGTAAGTGCATTTATATTATTAGAAATTCTGGAAACGTGTTATTCGTCTGTCAACAGTGATTTGAAATAGCAGTCTAATCAGAAAACATGAACGGTTCTATGTTAAAACGCTGTACATGGGTTGGGTTTCTTATTCAGGTTTTGGATCTATAGATAGTTGTAAATCACGATTTTATAATTGAAGAGAGTTGTTTTCAAAAATAGATTCAAAATCACATCGCATTTATTATTATTATTTTTTATTATTATTTTGAAATCGAAAAAAAACAAACAAACATATATAATCAACATACATGTAATCTAGGCCTAGCCTTCGCCAATTATAAGGTTTCTCTAATTACCTCCTATTCCGTACACTTCGCACTTAACTCTTGATAGAATCTTAAGACTTCCATGTTGAAAATATTTGCAAGACTCCTATATTCTGAATCCGCCTGTTATGTTTTAAACATTATCACGTAAGCGAATCTCTTTTTAGTGCCAAATTAAGTATTCGAAAAAGAAACAAAATTCATGCTGCTGATAGATATAAGCATTAAAAAGGATCCGAAACGATTGTGTCATTTGGAAATGCCATTGCAGACAAATGGTAATGAGTTGGATCATTGTTATGGTGAAGGAATCATCCCCACTTCGTAGATGATGCTATAGAACATCTCAGTAGAAATGCTAGTTAAGTTCGATCCTTTGGAATTCATAATTACCCATGAACTTCGCTCTGCTTTTTGATCGAATGTCTGGGTTCTGCTCAGTGTTTTTCAAAATAAGTTTTCAAACTCTCCTTCAAAACGGAGACTTAAAAAAAAAAAAAAAAAAAAAAAACATCATACACGGGTTATTTGATAAACGTGGGGGGGGGGAGATCCAGAGAAACCGTCCAAATTATCTGAATTAGGTAAAACCTTGTCCTCATCATAGTAGTGTCATCTGGCGATCATTCTTGAAACTTGCTAATCAAACGTCGTATAAAAACGTCGTAAAAACAGGACATACTTGTCATATCAAACCTAATCTAAAATGAATTATTGAAATTTTCTTCATGTCCACACATCACTAAATCAGTTTTAACAACCCACTATAACCTAATCAGTGTGTGTTGTTGTGAGTCGTGAATAAACTTTTCGACAGTACAAAGAAAAGGTATGTGCGCTTTGGTTGGAAAGACGTGGGTTCGAATCCGGTTTAGGAGATGAAGAAAATGTATGAGTTTTTAGTTAATTTTTTTTTCTTCAAATGAAAGACGAATTAGTTGCTCCTGTAGGAGACTAATGATAAAATTTGAGTTGATTCTAGCAAACTCTAGTTTTTATTCCTGTAGGACATAAAAATGACCGAAAACACATTCATTTAACAGGCAGGACACACTTGTCATACAGATCAGTTGCTATGATGTATTCTTCCAGAACCACTACTGAATTTTAAAAGCAGTGGTTCTTATTCCTTTATATTAGGCTTATCCCTCTAGTTTCGCAGTAGTGTGGAATCCTGTATGTTTATGTAGTATTAGGGTGAGCTTTCTACAGCGTATCCGCTCTCCAGCCAAAACGATGGAATTATTATTTGATTATTATTTGATAAAATTATAAAATATAATATAATATAATATAATGTGGAATAAATTATACTAGATAATGCCGTTTAATAATTATAAAAAAATATTAAGATTTTTGTCAGAATTTAATTCTTCATTTTATTCACCATTTTTTCTTATTTAAAAAGAATATATAAAATCAATCTGCATCTAGCCATGATCAGAGCTTTAATAGCTCAATAACACCTTATTCCTATACTGTCCTCTACAGATAACGGGGTAGATGAAAAGCATTCTTGCTTCGCCCCTTTAAGCCAGTCCTTATAAGGATAAGGAAGCTTAGAAAGATAATAAAGATAATTAAGGTAATTAATACCCTTGGAGGATAATGGATAGCAATGCTGTAGCCAACGAAGTTTTAACTGAGGCTCGGCTATTGCTGTTACCCTCTTGCCATGATCCGAGCTTTATTATATATATATATATATATATATGTATAATTAAGCTCGTATATATATATACTGTATATATATACGAGCTTTATATATATATATATATATATATATATATATATATATATATATATATATATATATATATATATATATATATATATATATATATATATATATATATATATCAATAACACCTTATCCCTACACTATCCTCTACAGATTACGGGGAAGATGAAAAGCATTCTTGCTTCTCCCCTTTAAGCCAGTCCTTATAAGGACTATAAAGCTTAGAAAGACCCCCGAGTGGTTGCCGGATAAGAATAGCTCCACTGCAAATCATGCATGTCGTAAGAGGCGACTAAAATGGGATGAGTTTCGCTCACTCAGGTTTCTTCCGGAATTTTGCTCCCGGTGAGGAGGGGGGGGGGAGGCTTAAATTTTGGGGGTTTGCCTGAGAGAGCATTTTGAGTCGCTGGGGAGAGCGTTCTCCGGCGTAGCTCGTGAGGGGCCCTTGTCGGTGGATGCTTTTCCCTGGAATATGAGCGGTTCTACTCAGTGGTGTGTGTGTGTGGGAGGGTGCCCATCACTGAGTGGAACCAACTCTGAGTTGGACGGTCTTTTGGCTACTCGTAGGGAGTAGTCCGGGGGTTCGTCTTAATTTTTAGAGGTGACTTTACTTATTAATTCCACTGCAGCCCATGCATGTCGTACGAGGCGACTAAAATGGGTACCCAGGGAGGGTAATGGATGTCAATGCTGTAGCAAATGAAGTTCTAACTGAGGCTCGGCTATTCCTGTTACCCTCCTGCCATGATCAGAGCTTTATATAGCTCAATAACACCCTATCCTTGCATTGTCCTCTACAGACAACGGGGAATATGAAAAGCATTCTTGCTTCGCTCATCTAGCCAGTCCTTTTTAGGACTTAGCTTAGAAAGACAATGAAGCCGCAATTATACCAATGTAGATTTAAACTTCATAAGAAAAGTCCACATCCGAGTGCGTAAAATAACTCAAAACGCCTCATTCCAATTCAACAACAAATCCGTGTCACCAACAGAAATATATGAGATCATAAGAAAACTAAACAACAAAAAGGCTCCGGGTCCGAATGTATAACGCAGCGCTTCCTAAACTGTGGGCCGCGGCCCCCCTTGGGGGCCGTAAGTTTTGTTGAGAGGGGCCGTAAAATAATGAAAAAAACTTTTAAATGTTTTAAGACTAAGTCAGTTTTTTTTTTTAATCTTAAAAGAAGAGTATTTAATTATTATTATTTATTATTTATTTTTTGTTCTTTTTTATATTTTAATGGAAAAAATCACACATTGGTGTTGGTTCACAAATTTTGCTTCTTGCGTATTTCGGCGATTAATGAATATTAGTAAATATTCATTAATCATATAAGTTTCATTTGAAAAAGTATTGATAAAAAACACAAAAAAAGATTACAAACGGAAAATCTTGAATATAAATTGTATTGAATATAAATACAATAAATATTCTAATAATATATGTCTATATTACGATTTTGTTTCGATGGAGGACGTAAAATATTTAAATTTTTCCAAACTTTCATAAGTTTGGGAAGCACTGGTATAACGAACAAGGCGCTCAATAAACAGGTTATGCATCGGCCATCCTTCGGCTAAATTATTTCCCATAACGATGGAAACTTGCGGATGTCTTCCTAATTCCAAAACCTGGAACAAATATACAATTTCCCCAGAACTATCGGCCTATCAAGTCTTCTATCATATGTAGGCAAGATAGCGGAACGCGCTATACTAACACAGATGGACAACAGATAACAACCACGTCATACAAGAAGAGTAATTCGGATTCAGAAAACAGCATTCTACAATTCTCCAAATTTACAGAGGCGTTGAATACATCACCCAAGGGTATGAATGGCACCAATATTCTGGCGCAGTCTTCCTGGAGTTAAAACACACAATCATTTGATAGAATTTAGCATCATGATTCTAATTTTTAAGCTACACCAAGTAGGAATCACATTACCACTAGTTCTAATTACCAAATCATATCGGAATAACAGAAAATTTAAAATAAAACTCAATGGAATCAGATCCACAGAAAGGAAAGTTACAGCAGGAGGCCCTCTGCTATCTCCCCTACTCTTCTCTATATACATGGCAGATCTCCTAAGTGGTCCCCATCCATCACCGCCCTCTATACCGATGACACAATTATCATAGCCAGATCCCTCCGTCCACATCTGGCCACAAACAAGCTGCAAAGAGCAGTCAACGAATTGGAGGATTGGTACACCAAATGGCGTATCGCAATCAACCCAGGAAAAAGCTCTGCAGTACTTTTTACCAGGCGTAAAGCAGAACCGAACACAAGCATACAAATGTTTGGAAAAGTCATCCCTTGGCACAACTCTCCCAAGTATCTAGGAGTTCATCTGGATAAGCGCCTAAATTTCAAGACACACATAAATAGTGTCTCCACCAAAGCAAGTCAGACTATTGCACAGCTATATCCACTTTTAAATAGGAACAGCTTCCTAAACATAAACAACAAAATTCTCCTCTACAAATCTGTGATAAGACCTCAACTAACTTACGCCTTACCAACCTGGGGACACACAACTAAAAGAAACATCAACAGATGTTTTTTTTAGTTGTGTGTCCGAACGTTTCAAACATAAAAAACTGAATTCCTCCATCGCAAGAGAAATCTAATACAGCTTACAATGCTCCCAATGAGCGGATAAATTACCCACAATAATCCCCTCATACACAAACTAAAATCAGATGAAGGGATGAAGAGTCAAGGACTCGGTCCATCTCCCAAAGAAGTTCCAAGTTCCATTTATTTATTTTATTTTAACTACAGAAATGCTACTAACGTTTAGCCGTTAGCTTTTTGATAGAGTGCATATTAAAATTTTCTCACTTGCAGGTAGAAAATCATGCTTTCTTTCAATTTTTTATTTTGAGAACATCGTTAGATCTGTCAAACACAGCAAGCGAAAAGCATCCACACAAGCCCCGAATCTATTCCCCCCCCCTCCTTCGGGATGAAATAACTAATATAAAACTTTCTTTTATCTTGTTCGGTGTCAAAACTTTTAACACATTGACTCAAGGGAACGTTCCCATTCCAGAGGATGCGCAAATGAATAATGCATACTCTCCATGCATGAATTCAGAAGACTAACAATCAATAGCTTCGCAGGTGCTGCATTGAAAAAGAACGATAGTGACATTCAAGGGTAGGATAACTTTGCAGGATGATGTGTTTAAGTTCCGATAGAGCTGTTACTGACAGTGCTGAAAGGATTGCTTAGGGTTCCATTTTTGAGTCTTATCTGTTTACGTGCTATACGTGTAATGTAATTATTAGTAAATCAATACATTTCATTGATTTTATATTTTCCTCTTATGTTTGTAAACTGGATAATGTGAGTTATAACCCATTGTTGAAATTACTATGAAATTTAATGTTCTAAGATTAATCGAAACAGTTAACTACTAACATATTTACGATTTTAGATAATTTTTTTATATATATATTTTTCATATTTTAGATAATTCAAACATCAATGTAAGTGATAATTGTTTCATTATTATCTTTAAGAGCTTAAAAATGTCTATGAAGTTAATAAAATCTGTAATTTTCAAAAACTGTCATTTGCACACGATGTGGCTGACATCAATGCGCAGAAGTGGTTGCTACTAGCAACCAACTTTTGCGCAGACTAACGTCACATTCAGACAGTCTCAAAAGATGATACCACAGTATAATTTATGTTGTTTGATTTTCAAAGTTTACAAATATAATACAAGTTTATTTTTACAGTAAATATTTTAAACGTTTTTCAGGCTTATTATAATTTTAACTTTTATATTTTATAGAAAAGTTAAAATGAGAACATTTTATGTGAAATATATATAGATCTTTATATAAGGTATAAAATATGCAATGTTATCATTTATGAAATGTGTATGCGGACTTCAATGACAACTTCTCCCAGAATGCATCTTATTTTGCTATTGCTTCAATCAAATACTTCAGGCCGATCAGTTTACGTTTATACAGTGAATTAGTGGAGAGATCATCATTCTTTTTGCTGTCATTGTGATCGGACGTATTCCTTTAGACTCTGCCTAGTTGATTTTTATATAGGGTTTTTCGGGAAGCTCGCATTGCACTGGAATTAACACAGTTCGTGATCTACTATCTCCCCCTCTGTATGAAATATGCAGAGGTCTAATGGCCGGCAGGCCCCACCCGCAATGAGGACCAGTGGTGATTGAATGGTTTTTTAGGGAGGTAGATCGCTGCACTGTGTCCAAGTAAGTTCCTGAAACTCCTTTTTCCTCGTTTTTAGGATAGTCTCCTATAACAGACTAACTTTTTGCTGGTAGACGCTTATTCTAAGCTGTCTACGGGATTCGCTAATAGACTCTCGGTTTACAGGATTACCCGAGAAACTGCTAGTTTCTCTAAAGCCAAACTATGGACTCTCCATACGACGAGCTTGATTTCAAACAGCTTTTGGCTGTCTTTAAGCACATTGGTGGCCTTCTACAAAGGAAATGGCCAGGTAAGGTGGCAATCCACCAAGTAGAAGAGGTGGATACAGAGGACTGTCAATCCCCTGACCCTCTCCCCAGCACTTCTCAAAATAACACCAGAGAGATTATGTCACCGGTAAACGACCAACCCCTAGTGGACTCAGATAACTCTACAGACTTCAGGTTGTCAGCAGAAAAAAGCGTAAGAAGAGTTCACCAGCAGCAGAACCTGAAATAGTACATCAAATGGACACATCAGTGCTATCTGGTGCAAGAACAGAGACAGATATACTGACACAGCCCAAAGAGAGGATACCACCAGTAATCCTGAGATCTAAGGAAAAATGGTCGTCACTTGCACGAATGATGAAGAACAATAACATCAAGTTCTCATCAGCCAAAAACACAAATGATGGAGTCCGCATACAGCCGGAAGGAACAACGGACTACAGCCAGCTCACCAGGCTTATGGATGAACAGAAACTACCATACCATACTTACCAACTAAAAGTGAAAAGAACCTTAAGGTAGTGATCAGAGGATTGGTAGAAAACATAACATCAGAAGAGATAGCTGCTGACCTCAGATCACAAGGCTTGGAGCCAATCAAGATTTCTTGTATGTATAGAGCAGACAAGCGTCCCATGCCTCTGGTCTTAGTGGAGATCAGTAAAGATCAGAGAGAAATCTACGATCTCAGAATAGTCTGCAACTTAGTGATCAGGACTGAGCCACTGAGAAGAAAGGCATCGGCTGGTCAATGCCATCGCTGCCAAAAATATGGGCATGCGCAGAAACTATGCAGGGCAGAATACAAATGTGTAAAGTGCGGTAACAACCATCCCTCGCACATCTGCACTAAGCCACGGACAACGCCTGCAAAATGTGCAAATTGTGGTGGCCCACATCCAGCCAACTATAAGGGCTGTTCTTTTTGCCCATCTAACCTGTCGAAGACGAGAGAGGCAACAGCCCCACCCACTCAGAAGCGTGGCACATTTGTTGGGTGTTACTGTCCGCGCTATGACTGCTCCGGAAGTCAATGCCATCGCTGGTCTCTTCACACAACATGCCGGGATCGAGCAGCCAAAACTCCACCGCAACGCTTGCCGCTACTATGGGAGAGATGTTACTGGCATTCAGCAAAACAAACCCCTCCCAGGCTGACACCAACAAATTCCTGAGGAACACCCAAGTCATTTTCACAATGATTAATGGATAATCCGGCCAGCACAACGAACTCTTTACAGACCGCATTTTGGAATGCCAACGGTCTCAATAATAAACTCCTGGAGCTACGAGAATTTGCAGACCGCTACAAAATTGATATACTCCTGATAAATGAGACTCACCTCCGACCCAGTGATAACCCTAAACTCAGATATTACTCATTGCTCAGAAACTACAGATCTAATGCCAGAGGTGGCGGTACTGCCATTTACGTCAAGAGGAACATCCGACATAATGAAATCAAAAAGATCAACCCAACAAATCTGGAAAATACTGGTGTCGAAATCCACACCAATAATGCAGGCAGTCTCAAAATATTCTCAGTCTATAACCCCTCTGGCAACACTCTATTATCCTCTGATCTTTCTCAGCTGCTCGATACAACTGAAGCAACAATTGTGGCAGGTGATCTTAACTCTGAACATCCACTATGGAATAGCAAAGGCTTCAACAGCAACGGACACGTTCTACACAACTTCGCCTCACTAAGGAACATCGTTATCACAGGCCCAACTGAACCAACGCACTACGGGCCGAGAGGCAGACCAGATGTGCTTGACATTGCCATCTTCAAGAACACATCATATCACTTTCAACTACAAGTCGTTAATGACCTCAGTTCTGACCACAACCCAGTACTTTTAAGCCTGGGAGGGGATCCAGAACTCATTCCCAGCCAGACGCGTACTAACTTCAAAAAATTTAATACTACTCTCAGCACACTAATAGGCTCAGTACCAATTATCTCGTCGCGAGAAAAAATTGATGCAGCGGTCCAGTACCTTGAAAATAAAATACATGTTGGCTTATCTGCATCCTCCACTGCCCACATCCCAGTCCAAGAAAACCTACTTCCGGAAGACATCCGCACTTTAATCCGCAATAAAAATAAGACCAGGCGGCGCTATCACACCACACTCTCTCTCCTCAAGATCGCCAGGAGCTAAATAGAGCGACGAATTTAATTTGCTACGCATTGAAAGATTACAGAAACCAAGAGTGGGAAAGAAAACTGTGTTCCCTTGAAGCGGAAGACAACTCCATATGGAAGATGACTAAAGCTCTCCGAACGAACCGCTCTGCCATACAGCCCATCCACGGAGAAAGAGGTATTGTCTATAGAGACGAAGAAAAATCTGAATCCTTTGCAGACGCCCTACAACTTCAATGTAGCCCAAATTATGCACATGCAGACTTACTTTTCATAGAGAGAATACACAGACATGTCCGAAACGCACTACACCAGCCCTGCAGCCGTGAAAATATCTGCAATACTTCGCCTAGAGAAGTCTACTCCATAATAAGAAAAATCAACAACAAAAAAGCCCCAGGACCAGACGAAATTACAAACAAAACCATCAAGGCGCTCCCGCATAAGGCAATTATGCACCTCGTTGCCATTATTAATGCAATACTCCGTTTTAGTTACTTTCCCACTCGATGGAAACACGCAGACATTATTCTCATCCACAAACCAGGTAAGGCGCCACAATTCCCGCAAAACTACAGACCAATCAGCCTTTTATCATGCCTGGGAAAGATAGCGGAAAAAGTTATTCTAAACCGACTGCAAGCTGAAGTGGACAAAAACAACCTGATCCCGGGTGAACAATTTGGCTTCCGTGCTGACCATAACACTACCCAACAGGTCCACAGGTTGACAGAATTTATTACAACTGGTTTCAACTGGGGACAACACACAGGAGCTATCTTTCTCGACGTTGAGAAAGCCTTTGATAAAGTGTGGCACAAAGGCCTTGTATATCAACTACTTACAGCTAACATACCTCTCTATCTTACCAAACTCATAGACTCCTTCCTAAAAGACCGGAAATTCCAGGTGAAGCTACGCGGACTCAGATCCTCACCGAGAAGAATCACCGCGGGCGTCCCCCAAGGATCACTACTTACGTCACTACTATTTAACATCTTCGTCGCAGATATCCCAAACACAGCATCAACCACCATTGCTAGCTATGCGGACGATATGGCGATTCTGAGCACATCTCTCAGACCACACTTAGCCACGCAGCGTCTACAAAACGCAGCAACTAGCCTGGAAGACTGGTTCAGGAAATGGAGAGTAGAAGTCAATGCAGAGAAAAGCACTGCTATCCTCTTCACATGACGAAAAGCAACACACCACGGAGTAATCAAACTTTTTAACACAGAAATCCCATGGAAAACCAAAACCAAGTATCTAGGCATACAACTGGATAACCGACTCAGCTTCAACCCTCACATTACTTATGCTTGTAATAAAGCCAACACAGCAATCAGCCAACTCTACTCCCTCATCAACCGAAGAAGCAAAATGAATATTAACAACAAACTTAAGATCTATAAAACAATCATCAGACCCACTTTCATATACGGATCGCCGGCTGGCTTGGGGACACACTGCCCTCAGCAACATCAAAAAACTGCAGGTCATCCAAAACAAGTGCCTTCGTATGATATTTGATGCTCCGTGGTTTGTCAGGAATGCTCTCCTCCATCGAGATGCTGACATTCCGGATGTTCCGACGTATCTCCGTTACATTGCAACTACATTTTTCACCAAAGCAGCAATTCACCCAAGCCAACTCATTAGAGAGTCATCTAACTACGATGAAAACGACAGGTGGAAGCACAAGCGCCCGAAAGCGGCTCTGCTCATCGGTACATGTTCTCCCACACAGCTCTAAATTGGGCGAGCCAGGTGCTCAATAATCTCTTAATAATTTAAATCAACTTCCTAGCGATGAAGGGATTATAATCCACGGGATTGAGATCCATCTAGCCACAGAAGTTAACAGTTAACGTTTATACAGTATACAAGACTAGCCAGCGTGTTTGAAAATACAGTCAAGTTTAGTTTTCAGAAATGATGTTAATTATTTTTAAAACTATTTTAAATTTCTTTGACAAAATTTATGGTGTTTTGAATACTCTTCGTATGAAATACAATTTTGTTTTATTTTGTAAGATGTAATTTTAGGGTGTGCGAGAATTAAAATAATAACGATTTCGCTTTCTGTAGTGCAACTTCTTTTAGATAACGAATTTTGATCTAGGATGTGTTTAACAAAGAAATGCAGCAAATCTTAACATACTTTGGCGTTCAAAAACATTAGTCGTGATAGTTGAACACACTAAAAGCGAAGTCATTTTAAGATTTTCGTCCTTGTAGTCGATAACTTCAAAGACAAACACAATCATCATTTTTTTTTTTTTCTCTAAAATGTTCAAACAATAAAATCTGAATGTCCTTCAGAAAAAAAAAAAACTTTATTTCAACAGAATTTAAACACACATAAAATTTGTGTAAAGCGTACCATGAAATTACTACGATAAAGAGAGGAGCTGAGAATTCATTTTTATCTCTGGAATTCTTTGAAGATAGAGCTGGTGAACGAATATTACGACTTCCTGGTAAATGCACCGCACCTTTAGTTCCTCTATAAAAAGATCATTAGATTTTTCTCATGCTTTAATATCCGAAATGATATGCGCATTAAATAACTTAGAGTTTGATGGTTTTTCTAAGGCTTTCTCGGCGAACGCAGCTGTTTCACAATGAATGGGGAGACGCACAGGAAATTTAAAGTATCTGTGAACTGAACAGAATCCGGAACTACCAACCAAAAGTAACTGACTGCCCAAACCCACCATCTATAACTTAATTAGTGTGTGTCACGATTTACACTGTCAAGGTTGAAACTCAGTAGGAAGTTTGCCTTTGGATACAAATTTCCTGATTTAAAAGTGAAATCCCAACTGGTGTTAGCGTGGGAGACTGGATGTTGTTAGACTATGTTACTTAAATTCGTTACAGTTACTGGAGCTTCTGCGATCAACTGATGTGAATCTCCTGCCATCCTTCAAACTTACGTTAGCACAAAATGAACTAAGGTTATTTGTCTGGCGTGTCTTAAGATTTGTTCATCCTAGTTTCGGAGGGAGAAGCCAGAATTACTAGGATAGGTCTACAATCTTTTTTAAGACGAGATTTGAACTTTGATCTGCTGACAAAACATTTCCTTATCAACCACTATCGACAATACGTTTTGGTTGAAATGATCTGGATTTGAATCTAGGACGCGAAGAATTTTTTAGGAATTTTTTAAACAGAAAGTGCATTAGTTGGTTTCCACAGCGAGGAGACAGAGAGAAATACATTTAAAAGAAAAATACATTTAAGAAGTAATAAATATAGTGTAAAATGACCACACTAGGTATATTACTGTACTTTCCATAGCCGCCGCGAGGAGATTCATGTAATAATCAGTGGCGGCTCGTGGCCTGAAATCGTGGGGGGGAGGGGGGGGTGCTGCAACTTTCGAAATATACATACACACTGTAAGTACAGTGTATACGTGTTTTGATAAAATAACAAAATGATGGTAAAAATTAAAAAACAAATTAAACATGAAAAAGTATTGCTTATTATCTATAAACTATATACCAAACTGTATATTGAAAATTATACAGTTTAGTATAACTCAAAATTACTTAAAAATAAAATATATTCCTCTTGTTTTGTTTCATGAAAAATATTGTTTATTAGCTCAGTGGAAGTGGTGCTTGCGTCCTCTGCGCTTGGCTGCTCGAAGTTAGACCTAGGTTGTAGTCTAGTCGCTGACTGGAAGAACTATTTCTAAGCCTATCTTCGACCGGTTCCGAGTTAGCCGATCTCTGGCACGGGTAAGCGGACTTTTCCTCCTGGAAACTTGGGTTTTTCGTCCCGTAAACTCAAGAAAATCGACCGTAGTACCCACATTATTTCAGACAGTAACATATCTTGTTAGTGTTAGGTACTAAGAGATGGCAGCACTTGTTTGCCAGCCTCTTCATCGGTGGCTGCTATAATTAGTGATAGACATGGGCCAGCTATCTCTGATTGGCTACCGATGGAGATTGAACTGCCCACTCAGGCTCCAAAAGCTAGATAGGGTATAAAAGACCTCGCCTACTCCATATTAGGGAATAAAAGGCATTAGCTGATTTATTTATAGGATAATTCAAAATTACTTAAAAATAAAATCCATTATCATAACCCTAATAATGTTCTAAAATAAAAACTATGACCAACGTTATGTCTTTAATTGTAATGTCCAAATATTTAAAGAGACGGAGTAAACACGATAAGCACTACGAACACTCTACTACTGACGCAAACTGTATATAATCAACAGTGGAACTGCGCGACGGACAGTGCCGCATTACGCTAATAGTTCGCATCTCACAATGACGTGAATATGCTGGCGCGCGTAGCAATATACACTGTGGTAAACACAGTGCTGCTAGCGTCCTTCGCTCTACCAAGTGCTACAAGATGGATTTTTATTATTTTTTATACAAAATAAGAGAATTGTATAGGATTGTTGATGATAAAATTAAATATTACAAGCAAAAAAAAAAATTAATAAACATATTTATGTATCGAGAAATATTGGGGGTACTGCAGTTCCGCAGTGCCTATGCACGAGCCGCCCCTGGTAATAATTACTACTAATATAACAAAGTTAACAAAGAAATATCAAGCCATTCGCAGTATCCTCATACTGCGAATGGCTTGATTTTTGTATGATTTGTAACAGTTGATGACTATTGATTGCAAAAATTATTTCTTTACGAATTTTCTTAGTACGCACTCCCAGCATACACAAAATATATGTCCCTGCAACACTACTACGAATAATTAAAAATAAGAGGCAACCGGCCAATGAAAGGGTGCTATATAATGAACATAATACATAGGCTGTGATCAAAACAAACGAACAAAATCTGACAGAATTAAGAAGATCCCTTACCCATAAATGCTTTGTTTTTAATTTAAAAAATTGGAAAACGTAATTGGAAAACAATTTATGGAAAATTACTGCAGATGTCATTAAGGCTACGAAGTCAATATGCTGCTCGATGACAGGCTTATTGTGGGTACCCAGACGGGCACCCACAATAAGCCCGTCATAATAATAATCCCGTTAAATAGTTGCCTAGAACACGGGGTAACGCACGTGATGTTTACTATCTGCATAAAAGTTTCTAATTCCGTGGCTGATATGTGTATTGAATATTCTGAAAATTATTGGATATTCTGGAAAACAAGTCAGCTGAAATTTTGTTAATTGGTATACCACGTCAAAAGCAGGGTGTGTATTAGCATTCAAAGGTTAAAAAAAAACGAACGAAGTATTCATAATTGTTGTCATAAAATGTGAAGGAGGAAAGGGGGTGGTTCTAACATGTAATATAGTGCTTAATCATCTGAACGTCTGATAATACGAGTTGATAGCATTTTTTCCCCAAACAACAAGCTACGGATTTGAATCCTAACGTGGCATCGATAACTGAATATCTTTATACGTGATCGATGACTTTTATAGCTCAGCATGAGACTATCACTCTACTCATTTGAAACATGAAAGTGGCTTAAAAAAAAGTTCCATATATTAGAAACTGTTTTCGGATTATCTAGTTCTTCCTTAGAATAAATCAGTATGATATGACTTTACATTAACCTGAAATCTAGAATTCTGCTAACTACACCATTTTATTTTCTCTATATAGATGATATCATAGTTCATTTACTGATAAGTTTTTAAACTGGTTTCAAGATGAATTAATTTTTAATTGTGGATCATTTCTCGGTGGTTCTGAATTGTCAGTTTTGGAATTGTGGTGCGTTTATTATGTGTCTTGAAGATCATGCAATGTTTGAATCAGTGCTCTTACCAAAACAGTTCAGAGTCCTGCAGCAGTGCCGGTAAGACCACAACTGCACGGTAAGCGATTTTTTTCTTCTTCTTCTTCTTTCACATTGACAGATATGGAACAGCAGCCAAACGAGACAACGTTTGAAGAAGTATATCGGGAATTTATCAGACTGGGAGAGCTGCTCAAGAAAAATTGGCCAGGAAAGGTGAAACTTTATGATACGTTTCCCCCCGTAAGTGTCACAGATGTTGACGTGGAGATTATGGAAGATCAGTCAGAATAGACAAACCCCACTATTTCTGATTTTCCAGAAGTCCACGTAAGCAAAAAAGCGGAGAACAACAGATGAACCGCTCAAAGACAGCAGAATGGAACAACACGATCAAGTTTCGGACTCCACTGCTTCTCCCGGAGAAAAGGTGCCTCCGATTATATTACGAGAGAAGCAGAGATGGGCAGCTTTAAGATCAACAATGTCCAACCTACACATTGGCTATGTAAAGGCCAAAAATGTGGACAAAGGAATAAAGATATTACAGCGGTGGTAGACTATAGGCGACTAACAAAAGAAATGGACAATAGAGGTATACAGTACCATACCGTTTCGCCCAGCTGGGAGAAAAATTTAAAAGTGGTCCTCCGTGGCGTCTGTGATATAGAAGATATATATATTGATACAGAAGATATAGTTGCTGATCTTAACTTGCAGGATCTACCTCCTGTTAAGGTCAGCAGAATGTACAGATCCAATAAATCTCCCATGTCGTTAGTCCTCGTAGAGATCCATAACATATATAAAATATCTACAACTTGAAAACAATCTGTGGGCTCATTGTCACACCAGAGCCCCTCCGAGAAAGGGCATCTTCTGGGCAGTGCCATAGGTGTCAAAATTTTGGTCATGCCCAGAAATTATGTAAAGCTGAATTTAAATGCTTGAAATGTGGGGCAAGCCACTCAACCAATATCTGCACAAAGCCAAAAACAACCCCGGCTAAATGTGCCAACTGCGGTGGCCCCCACCCGTCCAACTACAAGGGATGCATTTAGCACCCAAAAAATAGACGGATGGAAACAGCCAAACAGTCTCTTCCTCTAGTACAAGAACACCAGAGGCCCCTGCACCACAGCCGGAGGCTCGGCGTTCACATTCAGAGACTTTCTTTTCAGAGATGTCCACATTCAAAGATAGAGTGAAACAAAAGCAAACAAGAAGTTATGCTGATGTGGCCCATACAAACAAATCAGCACCTATAAATCAACAGATGTTATTACCGCCTCTCTAGCCAACATGCTACAAGACTTCAGCTTGTCAAACCCTTCAGCAAACTCCACCAAAAGATTTCTCCGTGAAACACAGGTCATCCTCAGCACTAATTGATGAGTAGAAACAAACTTATTCCAGCCTCTTTGCAGATCATTGCATGGAATGCGAATGGCCTTCCAAACAAAATTCTGGAGCTGCAAGAATTCACTAACAGATATCAACTAGATCTTATATTAATCAGCGAATCTCATCTAAGACCCTCAGATAACCCTAAAATAAGGGGTTACTGCCTATACAGAAATGATAGATTGGTCTACAGAGGTGGTGGCACTACCATCTTCATTAAGCACAACATCAAGCACAATTCTGTGATCAAACCTCCAACCACTAATCTTGAGATCATGGGCGTGGAGGTGTTCACCAGCTCGGCTGGCAGACTGAAAATCTAGTCTGCTTACAACCCACCCCCAAAACTGTATTACACTCTGACCTAAATGCCATCTTATGCGTCAGAGAACCCATCATTATAGCCGGGGATCTGAACTCCAAGCACCCTGCAATTGCAATACGCTGACCAAGGGTGCTTGGAGTTCAGATCCCCGCAATTCACCCATGGAATTGCAGATCCACCAACAAGAACGGTTGCATCCTTTCCAACTTCATAGGATCACAGAATGCTGTTGTGGCAAGCCCCACTGAACCAATTCATCTTATTACGTTTGGAACTGCAGACATCCATATAGCTATCCTGCGGGACATTAATCTTCAATACAGCCTAAGATCATTAAATGAGTTGTCATCTGATCACAACCCAATACGACTTCAGATAGGATGACAAAAATACCTGTCTCCTTCCCTCTCACTCCTATATATCGTGGGAAAGATTGTCAGAAGTGCTCAGGGATAGTATTAGCCCTGTTCCTCACATTCGTACAAATGACGACATAGAATCTGCAGTCACAAGCCTCTCCCAACTAATTAACTCCGCCATAACCGTAGCCACATTCTACAATTCTGTCCACAAGCCTGATCGTTTGCCTGAATACATTATGAACTTGATCAGGGAGAACAATAGAGCCAGGAAAACATTTCGCAACACTCGTGCGCCACAAGATAAAACAAATCTAAACAGACTTACTGGGGCTGTGAGAGATGCACTCATGGCTCACAGAGACGATCTATGGGAAGAAATGTTAGCCTCTATCTCACTTACTGATCACTTTGTCCGGAAATTACTAAGAAACATCAAAAACACAGGCAAATCTATTCTCCCAATACTCTCTGACCAGGGCATTGTACACACTGATACGGACAAGGCGGAGGCCATGGCTAGAAATTTGGAAGACCAGTGCAAACCTACACATGGAAATCTAGACTTCAATCACATATACAAAATTCATCGACAGGTCAGACACTCACTCAAACTTCCTGATACCAGTACTGACCACACTGTACCCACATCACCTGGTGAAATTTATAATATTATTAAAAACCTAAAGAACAAAAAAAGCTCCTCGACCAGACCGCATCTGAAACAGGGTGATCTAGCTGTTGCCTCAAAAAGCTGTAGTGCACCTGACCATTATAATAAATGCAATCTTAATATTTCACTAATTTCCTTCCACCTGGAAACTGGCTGATGTAATCCCTATACATAAGCCAGACAAGGACCCACACCTACCGCAAAATTATCGTCCAATCAGTCTTATCTCCAACCTGGATAAGGTTGCAGAGAAGGTCATCCTCTCAGGACTCCAAACCTCAGTAAATAACCTAAACATCCTCCCTAAAGAACAGTTTGGTTTTCGGCAACACCATAGTACTACCCAGCAAATCCACATAATTGTGGAATACATCACCACCTGCTATAAATGGCGCCAGTGCACAGGAGCTGTTTTCCTAGACCTATCCAAAGCATATCTGGCATTTCTGACTGCTACACAAACTTATCTCAGTAGGTATCTCACTAAAACTGGTTCATCTAATCCGTTTATATCTTCAGAATAGATCAATTCATGTCAAAATCAACGGTTCTACCTCATCTCAGCGCCATATCTTTTCTGGAGTGCCGCAGGGATCCCTACTAGCTCCATTGCTGTTTTCTATATACATGTCGGACATCCCACACAATCTGATGCCTTCCATCTTGGCCTTGTATGCGGACGATACGGCAATACTAACCAGATCTCTCCGTCCCCACTTCATTACCAGAAAGCTTCAAGAAAACCTTCTAAAGCTGGAGGGTTGGTTCTCCAAATGGAGATTGAAAGTCAACCCCCCAAAAAAGCTCACCCATTCTTTTCTCGAAAAGGCCAATATCTCCTGCAGGAGATGTGTTACTATTCAATACTAAAATTCCCTGGCAGACAGAAACAAAATACCTGGGTGAATTCTTGTCAAAAAAAGCTATCTTTCAACCAACACATCAAGTCTACGTGCTCAAAGGCATCTAAAGTCATAGCTCAGATCTATCCGCTAATTAATAGAAATAGCAAGCTCAGCAACAGAATCAAATTGCAGCTATACCAGATGACGATTCGTCCTGTAATCACCTATGTCTCTCCGACCTGGAGCCACATCTCTAATACTAACATTATCAAAATACAACGAGTGCAGAACAAGTGCTTGAGAATGATTCTGAATGCCCCGTGGTATGTTAGAAACAATCAACTTCATAGAGATACAAATATTCCCTATATTTTCTCTTTCCTACAATCCTTAGCATCTAAGTTTTTCCTAAAGACGTCCATACACCCCAACGATTTGGTTCAGCAAGCTGCAGCATAAGAGGCAACGAACATATTCAAACATAGAAGACCAAAAGCTATATTAACCTGCTATAGCGATGAATAATTTCCATGCCCAATCAGGGCAAGCAGACTGCTCATAAATTTTACCCTCACTGTAACTGCAACAGATAGCGGGGAATATGAAAAGCATCTTGCTTCACCCCTAAAGACATAAATGTCAATTGCTTTTAAACTGTATTTATATGTTTCGTTATTTTGTCTTGCATTGAACATAGATGATAAAATAATTTTTGTTCCGTTTTGGTACAGATATTTTGTTAGAATGGTTCCATACACAACATATCGTTTTTAATATAATTGATATAACGGTATTATTTTCGGTATAAGCCACAAAGAGAAAGTTTAAATAAAAATTGTTTATTGAACAAACTTTCAACGGTACTTGGCATATTTCATCAAGAATAAAATGTTTTAATCTGAAAAAAAAAACATTAACAGCTTGATTCCTAAACCATAAACTGCCATTGATAGAACTGTTGTTAAACTGAGGGTACATATCGTGTTTAGATTTCAAACATGTTGTTTGAACTCTTTTGAGATATGCTATGTAATGGCTATCAACTACTTGTGTTCCCAGCTTCTTAGGTCTGTTATATACGCTGACCATTGATGATTTAAATTACGTCCCCGATTTTTTTTTATCTCTGCATTGTGTTGAACAATATGTCATTTCAGCAGCTTGTTTGAATTTGCAAACACAACTATTATGAAAAGTATGGAAAGCTAGGCCAGATTTGTCCGTTCGCCTTTTCTCTATATCTTTAGTATGTTCTTTCATATGAATCTCTCCTGAGCGTTCGGTCTATCCCACGTAACATATCTCACGCGCATAAAATCTTATAGTTTTAATGGTTTTAACACCTGGTCTATTAAACAGTGAATAAGGTTGGTTTGGAGATCTCAGTATCACGATTACGTTTGATTGGTGTGAAGGTAACGTAAGTTGTATTGTTTTAACCCACTAACGATTTTTTATGTAAGGTGAAGAAACCTTTGCATGCTTGTTTTCTTGTGTATGTGCCAAAACATTTGATGGCCTCTGTAAAATGTTATTCATAAGCTATGCCTATTTATGAATATTCTCCTGAAGTAATCCAGCTCTTGTAACTGACGTTTTTCAAATAAATAGCATTAGTGACTTTCACAACTCGTATGAAAACCGCATAATAATTCATCCTTAGTGTTGCTTTTAAAATATGTTGCTTTTAAAAAGCAACATATTTTTCTTCAACGTATTTTCTCATCTTCACAACAAGAACAAATTGCACAACACTGGATTTGAATCCTTTGTCATACGTCGAATGGCGCGGGCATAGTTTTACTGGATGTGTGGAAATAGTGAATAAGTTTAACCTCATCAAGCATCTGAAAGAGTCAACACAAAGAATAACATATTTTTTGACAGAGAGGCAGGATGTTGTAAATATCTTTTTGCCCGTTCTTGCTTCCGATAAAAAGAACAGTAGAATAAAAGCTCTTTCCCAAATCGAAATGTGTGAGCATTATTCAATTCCTGAACTCTTTTGCGAGCCGAGATAAATCAACTTCTGGTGCTATTTTAGCATGAAATGGAGCCCATTCGAGAAACAAGGGAAAAATCTGATGGTACATTAATAAAACATATACAGCACTCAAACGATGAGTTTATAGCAAACATTTGGCAACTCAAAAATTGCGTTTTATATCTCAATTTTTCTAAGAAGTAGATCCTTTAAAAAAAAAGGTGGATAAAACTAATCAGATTTACATCCTATTATTTTGCGTTTCATATATATTATAACTATTTTTATCAATTTTATTTCATTTGCAATAAAAATTTATAATAAAATAAAATATCTTATTGAAAATTTCATTTTTAATAACGTATCTTTTATTGCTTCACATTCTCATTCAAACTCGATATCTTTTTATGCTTTATTTCATCAAACTAAGAATGAGGTTATCATAATCTGCATTGAATCTTATTCTATTGCGTTCCGATTAACTTTCAGATCACACTTGTGAAGATCGAAGCGCGTAAGGTATCTTTGAGTTCTGTCGTTTCACCAATCAGAGTCAAGTCTAAGCTTTTTTATTATTATTATTCATTGGTACATCACAAGGATTTTTTAAGTGCACTCTGGTGCTTCACCTTCATGAATAAATTAGATTAGATCAATACACCAATGCTACTGGTGAATGCATATTAAACTGAAAGTTTCTAATAAAAATATCTCTCGTCACGAAAAATTGAAGTTTCTAATCTCCATTCATGAATACGTTATTCCTTATAGTCCTTATAAGGACTGGCTTAAAGGGGCGAAGCAAGAATGCTTTTCATCTTCCCCGTTATCTGTAGAGGACAGTGTAGGGATAAGGTGTTATTGAGCTATTAAAGCTCTGATCATGGCAGGAGGGTAACAGCAATAGCCGAGCCTCAGTTAGAACTTCATTGGCTACAGCTTTGCCATCCATTACTCTCCAAGGGTATTAATCACCACATCTCACGGTCGATTATAACACTGATAACTTATAACTTTTGTGGCTTGATGGACTTCAATCCCAAGGATTCTGATCCCTTCATTGCTAGGAAATAGATCTGTATTAAATATTAACAAGCACTTGGCTCACCCTATTTAGGGCAGTGCGGAGGCGCCTGAGCCGAAAGGCAGAGCAGCTTTCGGGCGGTTAGAAAACTCCTGAATGAGTTGCTTGGGATGAAAAACTGTTTAGGTGAATAAGTAGAAGTAGTGTTACGGAGCAATGTGGAAATATCTGGGATATCAGCATCAAGATGCAGAAGAGCATGTCATTTGTTGATCATGGAGAAGATGACTTGGGTATTCCTGAGGAATTTCATAGTGTCGGCTTGGCTGGGGTTCATTTTGCTAAAGGCCGTTAACATCTCCCCAAGTGAGGCAGCAAGAATCAGTACAGAATTATGGCTGTAAGCTGTCGAATCTCTGGGCAAAATTCGTGGAGAGACCACAGAAGCGTATGTTTTATCGGCTGTAACACCCCGCACTATGAATTCCGGCGCAGGTTTCATGACTTGAATCTGAGTGGGCGTGGCAAACACCGCTCTTGTCTTCTGTAGGTTAGTTGGGTGAATTGAGCAGTCTTTATAATTGGCTGGATAAGGGCTGCCACAATTCGCACATTTAGCAGGTGTATATCGTGATTTTGTGCAAGTGTGCGAGGGATGGCTGTCACCACACTTTACGCACTTGTAATCTGCTTTACATAACTTTTGTGCATGTCCAAATTTTTGGCAGCAATGGCATTGACCGGTGGATGCCTTTCTTCTGAGTGGTTCGGTCTTGATGACTAAGTTGCAGACTATCTTAAGGTCGTAAATTTCTCTGTGGTCTTTACTGATCTCTACTAAGACCAGAGGCATGGGACGCTTGTCTGCGCGGAACATGCGCGAGATCTTAATTGGTTCAAGGCCTTGTGATCTGAGGTCAGTAGCTATTTCATCAGGTGTTAAGGTTTCTACCAGTCCTCTGATGACTACCTTAAGGTTTTTTTTCACTCTTAAGTTGGTAAGTGTGATATGGGATTTTCTGATCATCCATAAGTCTGGTGAGCTGGCGATAGTCCGTTGCTCCTTCGGGCTGTATGTGGACTCCATCATCGGTGTTTTTAGCTGATGAGAACTTAATGTTAGTGTTCTTCGTCGTCTCTGCAAGTGACGACCATTTGTATTTAGATCTCAAGATGACTGGTGGAATCTTATCTTTGGGCTGTGTCAATGTATCTGTCTTCGTTCTTCCATCAGATATTGCTGATGTGTCCATTTGAACTGTAGTTTCCAAGGTCTGAGGTATTATTTCAGGATCTGCTGCGGGGGACTTTCTCTTCTTTCTTCTGACCTCCTGAAAGCCACTGGAATTTGAAATAAAGATGTCTTTAGTTGTTGCTGGCGTTGTCATGTGAAGAGGGAGGAAGTTCAGAGGGCTGGGGGTCATCTGTCTCCACTTCAATAATCTGGTGTTTTCCGACTTTATCGGGCCATTCCGTGTTTAGTATGCTGCCTAAACGCTTGAAAAGTGTTAAAAGTTCTTTAAAACTGAGATCGTCAAAAGGCAAATCCATGTCACGTTAACGAAAACAAATCTTACCTGCAGTACCGAACGAGCAAGTTGCTGACGCTACAGGACTGTGTAAGATCGCAATCACTCCTTAATAATCATCCTGGGTAATCAAATATACTCGTTAAATTCCTTGAATCACATTTTATATCCACAAAGAATAAAAAAAAATTTAAAAAAAAATCCCTTCCGAATCGAATGATGCAAATTACGTATTCCGCGGACTTGAAAGATAAGTCTTATAATGACCGACACTAAAGGCAGAAAATCCTAAATCCTCTTGATTATAACAACCCTTCACCAGGTCATATTATGTTAATTCCTATAAAAAGTAATATGGTGTATTTAAAAATTTTATGATAAGAATAGTAGATTTAAGAAAAAATCATTTTTATAAAATGTTTAAAAATATTATTATACTTAAAGCTTATATGTTTAATATTTTATTATATTTAAGATTATGATTACGATTATTAACTATTTTTAATGATT